>NW_006399921.1:842188-888662 GCF_000299155.1 Elephantulus edwardii | reverse complement strand
TATAGATCTTTTCCAGTCAGTTGACCAAGTGGTTGTTCTCCAGATTTCTTGGCAGTCATCTTTTGTGAGGTTTTGACATGTGTATTTCTTTGTTCCTTCTAGATTTCTGAAAAGAAATGAGCTGAACTCATTTTATTGTCAGATTTTCTTTGCTCTTGTGTCTACTAAGGTTTTATTATTGTGTTCTTTCTTATTTTAGTTATTCATTTCCTTTGAGATTATTCTGTAACTTAGTATTTCCCAGAGTTTTAAAATAATCAGTCTTAATAAAATCTTGACTTCTTCTCCATTTAAAAGTTTGGTAATTACATCAATTTTCTGTCATTTGGCTTTGGCAACTCAGTTTTCAACTGATACGCCATTGGTTTAGAACAAAATCATTGCTGACCCTCCAGCTGTTTTTTGAAGGCTATAAATTGCATGGGGAGAGATTACATATCTCATCTTTGTTCCCAGGAGACAGTGGTGAATTTGAATTACCAAAGAGGTGCAATCTGTGGGTAGCAGAACAATTCTCCGTGAGCTGTGATACCAGAACTCTCTTTTTGCTTTATAGTTGTCATCATTTATGAAATGATATCTTTTTTTCTCTGCCTAATAGGTTCATTTGTTTATCTATCTATCTATCATCTATCTATTTTTGATATGTATACATCAACACTTATACATTGAGAAGAATAGGAATCCCAGAGCAGTTAATTGTGCTTGTGCAAAACTTTATGCCTAGACCAAGTGATTGTTGTACAAACAGAGCAAAGGACCACCCTATGGTTTAAAATTATGAAAGGTGTGTGTCAAGGTTGTATCCTATCTCCATATCTATTCAGTCTGTATGCTGAGCAGATTATTTGAGAAGCTGTACTCTATGAAGAAGAATGTTGCATCAGGATTGGAGGAAGACTCACCAGTAACCTGTGTGTGCAAATAATACGACTTTATTTGATGAAATTGAGGAAGACTTGAACTGTTTACTGCAAAGATCAAATAATACAACATTCAGTGCAGATTGCATCTCAACATCAAAAAACAAAAAACAACATCATGATAGATGGAGAAAAGATTGAAATTGCTTTCAGACAAGGGACTTATATCTAGAATTTATAAAATACTTGAGCACCACAAGATAAGTGTAAAAAACCAAAGAAAACATTCAGATGGCAAATAAACACATGAAGAAATGTTCAAAATCCCTAGCTCTAAGAGAGATGCGAATCAAAACAACTATGAGAGATCATCTCACCCTATTAAGAACAGCAACACTTAACAGAACAGCAAATATCAAATGCTGGTGAGTTTGTGGAGAAACTGGAACCCTTATTCACTGTTGGTGGGGGTGTAGAATGGTGCAACCACTATGGAAGGCAGTATGGCGCTTTCGCAAAAAGTTGCAAATAGAAATACCATTTAACCCAGCAATTCCACTCCTGGGAATTTGCCCTAAAGAAACCATAACTTCCACCCAAGCAGATATATGCACACCCATGTTTATTGTGGCTTTATTCGCAATAGTAAAGAGCTGGAAACAACCCAAGTGCCCAACAAGAAACAAATGGATAGAGAAGCTCTGGTATATTCACACAATGGAATACTATGCAGAATTGAAAAACTAGGAACTCATGAAATATTATGCAAAATGGATAACCCTGGAGGACATTATGCTGAGTGAAATATCTCAGTCACGAAAGGACACATATTGCATGGGGCCACTGTTGTAAAACATGACTGACATTAGGGTTGAGGGACGGCAGAGAAGGAGTCGAGGAATGATGTATACTGCATTGAAACAGATGAGGGAGAGAACTGTTTAAAAGGGATGTATGTTTGGGTATTATTATTGTGTCATGACAGGAGTCCACAATGAAGGCTGCACAGTGGAGTGGACTTAGGCGGGGGAGGGATTGCATAACAATGAAATATTTTTTCTTTTACTTTTCAAGGAGAAGAGTGAATGAGGGGGAATGGGTGGGCAGGGAGAAAAGTGCAACAGTGAATGACTGGAAACCCTAAATCGCTGTAAACTTTCATTAAAATTAATTAAAAAAAGATTGAATTTGCTAATGACTTAATCTTATTTGCAACTCATCTTAGTTGGATCCACAGTCAACAGCCTTGATACCAGCAGTCAATAGATCAGGAGATGTACTGCTCTGGGAAAGTCTATAGTAGGGGGACTCTCTAAATTATCAAGGAGCAATAATATCACTTTGAGGACTAAGGTGCACCTAATTCAGGCCATGACCTTTTCAATTACTTACTATGCACTTCAGAAATGAACAATGAATAAGGATGTTAGAAAAATAATTGGTGCCATAGAGCTGTGATGTTGGAGAAGAGTACTGAATATCCCATGGACTGCCAAAAGAACAAACAAATATGACCTGTAGAAAGTGTAGCCAGAGTACTTCTTGGCAGCAAAGGTGAAAAAACTTTGTATTACATATTGTGGGAATGTTTCTAGAAGACACTATTCCTTGGTGAGGGACATCATCCTTGGAACGGTGGAGGGTCGATGTAAGAGGAATACCCTCAACCAGGCGTATTTACGTAGTAACTGTGGCAGTGAGCACAAGTGTGTCATAGGTGGTGAGGATGGTACTGGATAGGATGTTTGTAGGGTCACTATGGGTTGTACTTGATTTGACAACACCTAACAACAACATGAGTTAGTTTCCAGGTGATGTTATGTGTCTTCATTATTAGTGTCATCTGCTGTTGTTGGTTCTCTGAAGAACTCTCCTTATCATTTCTTTGTAAAGTTGGTCTGTTTTTCCCAAATTCAAATTATCTTAATTTCTGTTTACCAAAAATGTTCTAATTTCCTCATAATATTGTTAGGTGATGTTGGTAAATATAAAATTATTGGTTAGCAATTTTTTTCCTGGGTTTTTTTTTTTATGTTGTCTCATTGACTTCTTGCCTATATGATTACTGCTTAAAAGTTAGGGGTTAATCTTGTTTTTGTTTGGATTTTTTTTCTCCTTTGTAGGCAACTTTTCATTTTCCTGAGCTGTTATTGAAATTTTTTTCTTTGTTAATGATAATTTGATTATGAAAAATTTTTGTGATTTTCTGTTGGGATCTATCTTATGTAAGACTTGTTAAGATTCTTGAATGCATGTCTTCTGGTCTTCCAAGACATTATGAAAGTTTTTTTTCCCAATAGATATGCAGGTTTTGCTGTGATTTCTTTGTCTCTCCTTATTTTTACATTTCAATAACACGTAAATTAGTTCTCTTGTTGGCATTTCTTATAATTGCCAGGCTTCTTCCTTTTTTTTTTGTATGTTCCCCCACCCCTTTTTCCTCTAACAGATTAGTATGGAGAGATTTGTCTTTAATCTCACTAATTCTGTCTCTCATTGATTCATTTCTACTTCATTGTGCCTTTAATGCGTTATCTATTTCTAAAAATACTGGTATTAGGGAGCAGTACAGCCTCCTATGTAGTCTACAAGGAGTTGTCCTGCTAAACCAAAAGCAGCATCTTTCTGGCAGTTCATATCCATATCCAACAAGGGCTTTGAGGGGAAAAGATGGGTACTCTCCTTCCTTGTAGTTTATAGCCTTTGAAAACTTGATTGCTGGAGGGTAAGCCATGAGATTGTTCAGACTCCATGGCAATGAGTTTGAATTTGTTTTGTTAAAAATGTGTATTAATCTTCTGGATGTCTATTTACCACTTAGGAATGTCTTATAAATTTTTATTTCTTTAGTCAATTTATTCTTTGTATTGTTATCTCACCTCTGCGCTCCACCCCCCCCACCCCCACCCCAGCCCCGTAGACCTTTGTCTGTATCTCCTTGATTTGGATGGTGGTTTCCTTGAGGGCTCTCTCAATGAATTGAAAATTCCTCAATATCATTCTTCTAAATTTGTTCCTAGGTAGTTCTAATCTCACTTTTTTATCTGGAAGGTTTTCTGTCCCTGCAATCTGGTAATTTGTTTGAGCTACTCTGTTTTGTTTCTTTGTGCTGAGGTTGACCATTTTCTCCAAAACATTATGGGATAATTTTCTCTAAGATATCATAATGGTATTATATTTATAGATGTATGTGTGCTGTTGTTTACTGTAGAGTCAGAACTGACCCATAGCTGACCCTCCAGCGGGTTTTCAGAGGCAGTTAATTATATAGGAGGAGATTGTTCATCCTCCCACAGAGCAGCTGGTGGACTCAAACTTGATGCCTTCATGATTGCAGCACAGCTTCTTGCCACTAGGCCACCAGAGTTCCTTATTTACAGGTAGTTGATGTTGCATGTTAGAATATTTTCCTCAGGACTTTGGTGGTTGTTTTTTTTCCCTTGCTTTACGATTTGTTTGGTTTTGTTGTCCTTTGTTTTTATATATTTGACTGTGCATGACAAGTGCTGCTTTTTTTGATGATGTTGTTATTGTTAGGTATTGTCAAGTTGCGTATGAGTCATAGTGGTCCTGTGAACAACTGATCTGAACCCTGTCCTATCCCGTGCCATCCTTATCATCTCTGACACACTTAAGCCCATTGCTGCAGTTACTGTGATCATCCATTTCATTGAGGGGCATCTATTTTTTGCTGACTCTCCACCTTTCCAAGCATGATGTCTCTTTCCAAGACATAGCCTCTTCTAGCAACATACTCGAAGTATGTGAGATTAAGCTTAACAATCTTTACTTCCAAGGAAGATTCTGCTTGCACTTTTCCCAAGCCATATCCATTTGTTCTTTTGCCACATCGGTTTGGTAGTTTGAATACAATTAAATGATTATCACTTGTTGTCCTGGTGGAAGATATAGGAGATGGAAGTGTGTGCACAGATCTCTGTTCTGTGATCTCATAGAGCAGCTGAGAGGGAGTTCAATAATAGCCAGAGGTGAACAGCAGGTGTGAGTAGTGACATCCTTGGCAAGGATGTGACTGCAGCAAGTATAGATATGGGAAGTGTGGGCACAATTGCTGTCTCTAATTGAGTAGGACAAAATCTGAAAATGAACAAAGAGGAAAAAAAAAGAGGGAGAAAAGAAAAAAATGAAAGAAAGAGTAGACAAAAGAAAATAATAAAAAATTAAAACAAAAAGATCTCTCCCTCTCATCTCTGTCTCTATCTCTCTTTTTTGGTCTGTCTATCTCTTTATCTCATTGCCATCTAGTTGGAACCACCTCAAAGTGGGATTTCAGAGTCTGTGGATCACACTGGAGGAGTTTGCTCACCTCTCTCCCATGGAACTACTGGTGGCTTTAAACCACTCCCTTTGGGTTAGTAGCACAACTTCTAACACCCTAGGTCTCTAGAACTTCCCTAAATAAAGGATAGAAAAGAGAGGAAGGGAAATAAGGAAGAATAAAACAATATATAACTAGGGACAAAGAAGTAAGGAAAGGGAAAATAATATAAGAAAAGAGAAAACGCAAACATAAAAAAAGAAAATAAAAATAAGAAAAGAGAAATGAGAGAATTGGAGTGGGAGGAAAGAAGAAAATGAAGTGTAAACCTCTGGGCAGAGTTACAGCTGGCCTGAAGGAGGCTGGGGTATGCTATTAGCCATGGAAGTAAATCCTCTGACCCAGAGGCGGGGCTGGGGGCAAGGCTTCTGGTTCCTGTGGAAGGAGTTCCTGCTGGCCCAGTTGATGGCCTGAGGACGCTTGAACGTGAAAGTAATTTCTGCTGGCCAGATGGTGGGTAGGGTCTGGGCACTCAGTTTGGCACCAAGGGCTATGCTGGCTATAGGAGGCAGAGAGTGGAGTGCGTGCTTTCAAAGGTGGTGGTAGCTTGCCCATGGTGCCAGATTTACCTCATACAGGGCAGGAACCAAGAGGGGAAGCATGTCACCAGTTGCTGGATGGTTGAGGGTGTGCAGGATGGCCAACACCTCTTGTTACCAGGAAGATGTGGAGAAATAATGGGGAATCTTTCTGATAGCTTGCCATTGATGTGGGCATCCATGCAGGCTTGGGTGAATTGAACAAACACAGGTTGCCGTGCCAATCAGAACACTGTTTGCAAAAGTTCCCACTGTCCTTACTCTGTCAGGCCAGCCAACAGCTCCCTCTTCCAGTTTCTGCCCATTTGCTGGTTTTGCTCAGGTTTTTTCTTCTATTCAATACCTTATCTACTTCTCTACTCTTTACATTGACGTCCCAGACCATCATCCTTGTCCGTTTCATTTTATTCTCTTCTTTGTTGTAGAGGATCTGGTAATTTATCTGCCTCCTCCTCTCTTACTAGAAGTCCCATAGGGATTACTGGTTTTCACAGGTAGACAATTTTTATTCCTCGTTTGCCTTAGTCTGGAAGCTCTGTGGAACCTGTTCAGCATCACAGCAGCCTACAGCTTTCTTTTGATAAATGGGTGATGGCTGTGTTTGAGCGGTGCTGATCAGTAATAAAACCTGGATGTCTCTCATGGAACAAGAATTCTACCACCGAACCACCGGAGCCTTCCAGTGTGTCCTACACATACCTTTTCTCTTTTAAGTTTTCCTTCCTGAACCTTCTGAATCTATGTCTTCCTTGCTTTGTTGTCTGACTAGTGTGTACTTAAAAGAGAGTAACTTGAGCAGTTAAATTCTGTTTTCCTGACACTCATTTTAAAATAATATAAAACATGTAACTATATGTGGAACAGATCACTTGGGAGGCTGGACTTGGGATCACTTGGGAGAAATGTGGCATCAAGATTGGAGGAAGCGCATCAATAACCTGTATTATACAGGTGACCTACTCTTACTTGCTGAAACTGAGGAGGCCCTGAGGCTTTTGCTGCAGAAGGTCAAGGACTGCAATGTCCAATATGTATTGAAGCTCAACATCAAGAAAACAAAGATTCCACTCTTCCTAGCTGCCATCTTGCATCCCCATCATGTGCAGCCTATCTCAGCTGGTCTGCCAAAAGACCCCATGAGTAACAGCCCTAATCCCCTGCGAGGTCCCATTCTCTCTCTGACAAGATGAAATAAATGATCATGTATCAGGAGAAACTTGTCAACTGCACAGGCACAGGTGCACATTGTTGGAAAAGGAATCACACACAGAAAGAAGATGGTTCATAGAACAGCTACAGCGGATGACAAAAAACCCCCTTCAGTTCTCCTTAAAGAAATTAGGAGTAAGAAATACCTCTGGTATTGAAGAGGTGACTAATTTTACAAATAAAGGAACAGTGATCCTCGGGCAGTGAACACTTTCACCATTACTGGCCATGCTGAGACAAAGCATCTGACAGAAATGTTACCCAGGGTCTTAAACCAGCGTGGTACAGATAGTCTGAGCAGTTTAAGATGACTGGCTGACGTCCTGCCCAAACCATCTGTGGATGGACAGGCACCACTTGCTGCTGGAGAAGATGGTGATGATGAAGTTCCAGATCTTGTGGAGAATTCTGATGAGGCTTCAAAGAATGAGGCCAGCTGATTTGAGTCAACTTCTGAAGAAGATAAGTGTGAAGAAATTACTTTGAGCTTCTATTTAATATTATGACTGATTTTTTAATTTATTTTGTTTATGGATCTGATAAACTCTAAATCTTTAATATTGTAAGCCCAACAAATCTTTTGGACATTGCAGCTCTTTTCGGTTTTCACTTAAATACAATTCATTCTTTGCAGCTAAATAAGCTGAAGAAGCCTGGGAATAAAATTTGAAACAAAGGTTAAAAACAAAACAAAGATTCCATTTGGCAGCACCACGATAGATGGAGAAGAGATTGAGACTATTAACAATTTCAGCTTGCTTCGATCCACAATCAATACTCTTGTCACCAGCAGTCAGGAAATCAAAAGACTAATCGTATTAGGAAAGTGCAGTCAGGAACTTCTCCAGAGTGTTGAAGAACAATAGTGTCAGTGTGGAGCCTAAGGTGTGTCTGATCCAGGCCAAGGTCTTGGCAATTACTTACTATGCATCAGAAAGCTGGACAATGGCTAAGGTTGACGGAAGAAGAATCGATGCCTTTGAGTTGTGGTGCTGGAGGAGAGTATTGAATATACCATGGAACAAATAGGTCTGTACTGGAGTTGGTGAAACCAAATTGCTCCCTGGAGGCAAGGATCTTGAAACTCCGTTTCATATAATTTGGACATGTTCCCAGGAGGAACGAGTCCTTGGAGAAGGACATCATGCTTGAAAGGGTGGAGGGACAGGACAAGAGAGGAAGACCCTGGATGAGATGGATTGACATAATAACTGGGTTAATGAGAGTAGGTGTGTCAGAGAGAGTAAGATTGCCTCAGGATAGAACAGGGTTCAGAGCTGTTGTACATAGACGGGGTAACTATGAGTTGCAAGCAACTTGATAGCACATAACAATAACTACTCTTTGTTAAGAAGCAGAGATTTGGCCTTGATACATGATTGATCTTTTATATTGTGGAAAGGTAGAAACTGCAGAGTAGAGAGTTAACTTGGCTCTAGAGAAGGGAGTTTTGGGATGTAGGTGAATTTTAAACACTATGACATGACATTCCCTGACTGCCCAGCTTCTGGCCTGCTAAGAATGTTTGATATGCTCTGGCTAGTGACTTCTTTTTTTAAATAAAATTTTTATTTGATACTGATTGTAAGGAGGGACAGGTCCTTGGAGAGGGACATCATGCTTGGGAGGGTGGAGGGACGGCGCAAGAGGGGAAGACCCTCTATGAGGTGGGTTGATTCAGTGACTGGGGTAATTGGGATGGGTGTGTCAGAGGCAATGCGACTGGCACAGGACAGAGCAGGGTTTAGAAGTAGTGGAGATTCTCCCAAACCCCTGCTCTGGGTTTTGTTGGTCAGTTTGCTAGACTTGAGGCTTATAGTTGCAGATTCCAGCACTAAGCAAATGTCCCCAGCCCTGGGATTTTTGTCACCTCACAGAAAAGGAATACTGGAGAAGGAGAAGCACATCATTAGGAAGAAGGAAGTCTCCAAGGAATATTCTCTTACATACATAGGTGGGACAAGATAATTTGATTATGGACAGAGAAACGTGTGCCATCAAGCCAAAACTGACCCATAGGTGACCTTCAGAAGCAGTTAATCCCACAAGAGGAGATTACCCACCCTTCTCCCATGGACCAGCTGGTTGATTGGAACCATGTGTCTTTGGGATTTCAGTGTAACTTCTAACCACCATGCCACCAGAGCTCATACACAGATGGGACACACTTATTTGACTATGGACAGGGGAATGTATGGGGAGTAGCTAAATTATTCTTTTTTAAAATTGTGTAAATTCTCTGAGAAAATATCCTGGAACCCCACCATTTCCTTCCTGGAATATGAATTAGCAAATTATTTTTTTAAAATTCTCCAGGAGGTCATAAAAGCTCCTATTGCCAGAGCCTATTGCCCTTAAGAGTTTTACTGTACAGGACTTAGATAATTTTGAAGAATCATTATTTTGCTTTCTAATTTTGCTTTTCTAAATCCCCAGGGAGAATCCATCTGGGTGAAATATAAGTTATCAGCCCCATAGTCATCCATGTTAATAGCTTTACTGAGTTATTATGTACTTGGAGATACTAGCCATGAAGAAATTCGAGAGATGTGGTAGGTGTTTTCATAAATCAATGCTTTGACTATTTTCCTGGTCTGTTCAGGTGTTATTAACTGCTTCCAAAATGTTATAAATGATGTGTTTGTAGTCTGTTATCTGTGTTATTGTTTGTGACTACTTTATGTTGTCTGTATTATTGTTTGTCAGTTCTTAAATAAGTCATTAAATAATGCTGTGTTTGTCCCTTTCTCCCCTGCTACATTCAGATGCGCTCATTTTTCCAAAGTAGGCCATTTTGCTGTTGAATCTCTGAGACAGAAAATGCTCAGGAAAATAAACATTGCTCCACTCCTCCTTGCTCTCTTTCTCTCATAATAAACCACTGTCTCTGTTGAACATTTAACTGAAACCACAGTCCAGAGTTTCAAGGAGCCCTCTCTCAAACATGGGTATCATTAAGGTCCAGAGGATTCTAACCACGCATTTACTGTCTTTGGAATAAAAGCCCAAGAACAGCATCACTCATGTCTAGTGCAGGAACGGTAGGTCAGGCACAGTCTTGGAGTGCATGAGATCACTGACTTCATAGGGCATCACAGCCTTCGGGTTTTTATTTTGATAGCAGCCCCCTTGTGTACTTGTCTGCCGTTTGGTTTAATTATTGCAAAGTAACAGTGCTGTTCTACTTTTATTTCCCTTATAACCGCAGCATTGTGCTAATGGGCTTCCACTCTGGGCTAAGTTCTTGAGTCTTGAGAAGATAGATGCAGGAGTATACCAGGGAATGGACTGTGTTAAAATGTAGCCCAAAGCTTTATTGTTGTGTTCCCTCAGTTAAGGTGGGACATCATAGTACCTGTCTTTGCTACCATCACATAAAACAAGAGAATCTTCCCTGAATGAAGATCCTTCAATGTAATCACAGAATTTGTAACATATTTGTTTGGCTTTGACATTGATAAAGGTTTGATCAATATTTGAAAAGTTATTTTTATCATGCTTAACAGTATTTTGTAGTCATTATATTACTTAAACTTCTATCATAAATCAGTACTGTTCTCATTTTTAACTCTTATAGATGAGGACATCAAAACTTTAGAGACTTCTGCAGGTTCCTTTATTGGTTTGGTTTACAGAGGTGTGATTGGAATTCAAATCTAGGTGGACTTTAGAGCATGCACTTCTAATACAACTATGCTGTAGAAAACAATGCTCTCAGAAACTATTTATCATCCATCTCCTCATCATAAGGTAGTATTGTATATTAGGGATATGGTACAGTAAGATTATGGGAGCGAGGGTACAAAGAAGCACAGGACAGTTCCCATCTCCAAATAGTTTCCAATGTTGGTGGGCAAGAAGTTACTTCAAAAATAAGTAAAAATACAAGAGAAGCACATATGATAAATGCCCAATATATACAACATAAGAAATGTTCATTAAGTCTTGGAGAAAGCAAGATTCACAGAGGACATAGAACATATTTACATAGACAATGAATAAAATATTTTCACAGTAGAAGGGGCATGAACAACTGCAAGGGTGAACAATTACAAGATATATTATGTTGAAGGGTGGAAAATGATGGGGCTAAAGAAAATGGTAAGTTACTCAAGAGTGAAATATTTGTATGTCCATCTATATAGTCAACAAATATTTACTGAATGTGTGCTCTGTGGAGAGGTTTTGTTGGATAAGAGTTAGAAATAGTTTGAAAGGTAGATTGTTGTTGTGGTCGTGTACCGTTGAGCTAGAATGGACTCATAGCTGGCCCTCTGGTGGGACTTTAGAGGCAGTTAATAACATGGAAGGAGATTGCGCATCCTTCTCCTATGGAGCAGCTGGTGGATTTGAAATGTGTGCCTAAGGGATTGCAGTGCAGGTGCTTACCACTAGGCCACTAGCACTCCCTAAAAGGTAGATTAGGACCTCATTAATGTCATGTTCAGGAGTTGGGATGGACATCAAAACCTTCTCTGGCCAATCCCTAAACTTGTTTCCACTTGTTCAGGGGTCCTGCCCCGCAGTTTTTCAGGACTTCACAATGGAAGCAGGTATTCTTCCGACGAAAACATACGTTTCCTCAGAAGTTGTGTCTGGGTTGCTTCCTGCTCAGTCTATTATTGAAGTAGTTGCTGCATTTTAAAATTGTCATGGAATTTTGAAAACACCATAATTTCTGGTTAATGAACATTCAACTCAGCACAACACTTCGCTATCAAATCAGAACTGACTTCATAACTGATCCTCCAGAAGAATTTTTACTCTAAATTTCATAGAGTGAGCTTGTCCATCTTACTCCCAGAGCAACTGGTGGATTTGAACCACCAGAGAGGTGCAGTCTCCAACCTACATATTAGGCCTCTAGGGACTCTCCTTTACTAACATTATCCCTACATTACTAATATTTACTAATATTAACCCTACATAGAGTTCTACTTGCATTAATGAACAGTATCCTTCCTCCTATGAGTCGCCTGAGACTCGACGGCACTTAACAACAACAACATCCTTCCTCCTGTCTATTTCTGTCTTCTTGAATTATTCCTAAGAATTTTAAAAGAATACAGTTCTATGCTTTAATAAACACAGCGGCACTCCTTCGAGCAATCTGCTCCTCAACTCCTCTTCATGAATACCTCTAATACTTTAATAAATAGGTACTATAAGACTGGATTATTGTACTTTCTTCAGGCTGATTTATCTTGGGAAGGACCTCCTCTGTCTTGCCAGTCCATCAAGTATAATACATACTACAGAAATCTAACATAAATACCTCCAAACATCAATGGTAAGATTTACTCTAGAATTTATCTCACTTATGTGAACTGAGTCACTCACCAGGTCTAGTTAGATGTCAAGGGCAGACGTCATGGTAGAGCCAAGGCCAGCATGTGCGTTGGGTGCAGATTAAAAGAGAGTTTCCTGGAAGGGGCTGGGTCAAGGTGTCCCCAGTGTGTGATATCTTAACAGAAATGATATCACTAAGGAGAAAAAGGAGGATTCATGGGCAGAGGAGGCTGGTGGTCCTCAAAGAACAAATGAGGAGGCAAGTATGCTGGAATGGAAAGGGTGAACCATCCTCATATTCTTTCCCTCTGATTCTGGCTTATAATAAGCACCCATGATGACAAATCTATGAACTGAATGTGCTCTCTGCTCTCTGCCCTCGAGTACCATCAGTCCAGCTGGAAGATAATAAACTCACAAGTCCCAGAGGCTCTCTGTTTATTACTCTCTATATGGAAGACCCTGAAGTAGGGACCCAAGGAGAAAGGTTAGATATTCAAAGAAAGACTCACAAAAGATATTGAGCTTCAGAGTGGCCTGGATTGCTTTCTACAAGCACATGCTCACAGCTGAAAGTTGGCATCTGTGTGCAAGGCAGCTTCTCTGCCACTTGGATGTGGATTCATTGTGCTTTAGAAGGAATGTGGGAACATGCTTAACATAAACCAAACTCTCGGTATTTCCTCTCTTCCCTTTATTTCTTCAGCAAAGATACATTCCTTCTCCTGCAGCACAAAGCCAAGGGCTTTATATTGTAGTGGAACGATCTCTAGATTTAGTAATAGCTATAAAAGTCCGTCTCTCTCTCTCTTTTTAGTACCACTGAGGTAGTTGAAGATGTTATCATTATAGTTCCTGTTTACTTCTAAAGATACTGAAACTTGGAGACACAGAATAACATGCTCAAGGTCGCAGAATGAGTTAGAAGAAGATGTGGCATGGGACTTCAGGTATGTCTGATTATAGAACCTATGTGCTCACTCTTAGGAGTTTTCCAGAAAGTGAAAGAGCTGCATTTTGGTCCAAGCTCTGCTGCTTCCACCTGACTGTCTGTGGACATTAGGCTGGCTTTACTGCAGTCAAATAGAAGAATTGCATTGTCTGAACTGAGAGCAAGGGAATACTGCATGGTTAAAAATCAGGAAGGATGTGCATCAGGGTTATATCCTTTCCCCACACCTATTTAGTCTGTATGCAGTACAAATAATTCATGAAGCCAGACTCTATGAAGAAAAACGTGGCTGTAGGCTTAGATGAAGGCTCATCAACAAACTGCATTATGCAGATGACACAAATTTGCTTGCTGAAAGTGAGGAGGATATGAAATGCTTCTTGTAGAACATAAAGGATTACAGCCTTCGGTATGGATTACATCTGAGTAAACAAAGGTCTTCACAAGACCAATAGTTAATGTTATGGTAGATGGAGAAAAAATTGAAGCTGTCAATAATTTAATCTTCCTTGGATCAACAATTAATACCTTTGGTACCAGCAGTCAAGAAAACAGATGTGTTGCATTGGGTGAGTCTGCTGACAAAGACCTCTGTAAAATGCTGAAGAGCAAGGATTTCAGATTGGAGATTATGGTGCACCTGATTCAGGGCTTGGTCTTCTCAATCACCCTGTTTCACATCAGAGGTGGACAATGAATAAGGATGAGAGAAGAATTGATGCCTTTCAGTTGTGGTGCTGGAGTACTAAATATTCCATGGACTGCCAAAAGGAAAATAGGTATGTCTTGTACAAGATACAGCCAAAGTGCTTGTTGGAGCAATGATGGTAAAGCTTCATCTTTCATTCATTGGACCTGTGACTAGGTGAGGTTGTTACTTGGAAAGGGACATCATGCTTGGAAAGACGGAAGATCAGCAAAGGAGAGGAAGACAGACCCGTAATGAGATGTATTGACATGATGACTTCGGCAATCAGGTCAAGTGTGTCAGAGATGATGAAGATGGCACAGGACAGGGGAAGGTTCAGGTCAGCTGTTCATAGGGTCACTATGAAGCTTACTCGACAGCACCTAACAACCACAACAACCATGGCTCTACTAGCTCTCCAGATCCGTGCACTAGCTAATGATTGTCTAAAGTGAGACCTCAGTCAGTTTGAAAAATATGAAGAAAGGAGAAGAGAAACTCTTTATTCATTTCATTACTATCCATTGCATGCCTTCCTGAAGGTAAGGAAACAAAGTGAAAAATCCCACTAATGTTTGGAAGCTCGGGTGGCCTAATGATAAAGAGGTGCACTGCTAACCCGAAAAAAGATGGTTTATATCCATTAGCTGCTCCCAGGCGGAAAGATGGACAGTCTCCTCCCTTGTGACTTAGAGCCTTTGAAAACCCTGTGGACGGTTATCTGTGAGTCAGTTACAACTCACTAGCACATAGCAACAATAAGAACTATCAGATTGATTCCACATGCAAATTTAAAAAAAAACCAACAACCTGACAACCAAAAAAGTCCCACTGTATTCAAGTGCATTCTGACTCATAGTAACCATCCATCAGATTTCCAAGGGAACAGATCTTTACTGAAGATTGCTCATCTTTCTCCTGCAGAGTAGTTGGTGGATTTGAACTACTTACCTTTCCTTATCAGCATAACAAGTAATATGCTGTACCATGAGAGCTTCTTCCTGTGTATATATTGTTGTTGTTATGTGTCATCAAGTCATAACTAGCTTTAGCTGACCCTCTAGTGAGCTTTCAGAGGCGATCTAAATTACACAAAAGGAGACTGCCCATCTTTTTCCTGTGGAGCAGCTGGTGGCCTCGATCTACTTTTCTTTGGATTGACAGCAACAACTTCTTACCACTAGGCTACCAGAGCTCTCACCTTGTGGATACAATAGACCTCAAATCTATCATAGCGTGACCTCTAGAACTTATCAGTAAAGCAAGCAAACAGAAACGATATTTTTTCCCTCAATGAATATTATGAAAAAAGATAACAGCATATGTAGACTTCTAAGGCTAATTTATGAAAGCCCAGTTCAGTCAGTTCAGTGACCATCTGCATAAATCTCAGATGAAGCAGACTCATTTAACATCAAGCCTCACAGACATGAAATGTCACCTTTGCTAAATCTTTTTTCCCCTTCTCTTTCTTTGAGGCTTCTCACGTGCCTTTGTTTCAGTGGTGACTTTTATAGGAAGGCCATGGGCCATTGTGCTGTGTCAGCCTGATACAGAGCACAGGACAAGGGTGACATAGAAGAAATGGAGATAGAGGGTCAGGAAAGAAGAAGGGAGGAGGGCTGGAGAGTTGGAGGAATGGAAAATTAGTGAAAAATAACTGAAATAAAGCTTATATGCATCTTCTACTCATGTACTGGGGAACTCTGGTGGCCTAGTGGTAAGGAGCTGCAACTACAATCCCAGAGGCGCACGGTTCGAATCCACCAGATGCTCTGCTGGGGAAGGAGGGACAATCTCCTCCTATACCAGTCAGATCTGATTTGACGGTACACACACACACACGCAAAAATAAAATAAAAAAAAATAAATAAATACTCATGTACTGTGGCTGACCATGGAAAAAAGAGGCAGATTTGTAGAATGTCCTTTTATGCAGATAACACATGTTTCATTTTGGCAACTGTTTCAGGTATTTTCCTAAGCGCACAATACTGATACTTATTTTTTTCCTATGTGTGACTGATTTGGAAAAGATTCGTAATATCATCTAATTATTTAAATTCGATTTATACCCCAGCTTTGAACTTGAATGCATTCATTGATGAGTAATGACCTACCTCATAGGACAGGTCATCCAATTACAGGATACCTTAGGCTGTGGGAGGGAAGCATACATTTTTGTTCAGCTGACCTTTCCTCCCCTAATACCTTATATATCTTGCCTGGTGGAAGATTCATCAACAATCTACGTTATGCAGATGATACAACCCTGCATGCTGAAACTGAGGAAGACCTGAAGCACTTGCTGCAGAGGGTCAAGGACTGCAGCCTCCAATATGGATTGAGGCTCAATGTCAAGAAGACAAAGATTCTTACCACTGGTACAATTGGCAGCATCAGGATGGATGGTGAAGAGATTGAGATTGTTCACAGCTTTAGTTTGCTTGGCTCCACAGTCAACACTCTTGGCACCAGTAGCCAGGAAATTAAAAGGCGCATTGCCATGGGAAAGTCTACTGTTAGGGACCTCTCCAAAGTACTGAAGAGCAATGGTGTCTCTCTGGAGACTAAGGTGCATCTGATACAGGCCATGGTCTTTGCTATCCCTTGTTATACATCAGAGAGTTGGACAGTGACTAAGGAGGATAGAAGGAGAATTGATGCCTTTGAGCTGTGGTGCTGGAGAAGAGTATTGAGAATACCATGGACTGCTAGGAAAACAAACAGATTCCTGGAAAGGGTTAAACCGGGCGGCTCCCTGGAAACAAGGGTTCTGAGGCTCCATCTAACATACTTTGGACAGGTTGTAAGGAGGGACCGGTCCTTGGAGAAGGACATCATGCTTAGTAGGGTGGAGGGCAGGTGCAGGAGGGGAAGGCCCTCTATGAGGTGGATTGATTGAGTGACTGGGGTAATTGGGATGGGAGTGTCAGAGACAGTGCGATTGGCACAGGACAGAGCAGGGTTTAGGGCTGTTGTACATAGGGTCGCTATGAGTCGCAAGCGACTTGACGGCACATAACAACAAAAACAATTCTACATTCTAGAGTTACACAAATTTGATGGTTTTATCTTCTCCTTTTAAAAACTCTTTGAAATACTAAAAGTGCAGTCATTTTCTCCACTTTAGATTCATTATTGCACTCATTGTACCCTCTCCTCGCTTCTTCCCAAACAACATGATTTGTCATTATGCTGAGTTTCCACTTGACACTTAATGTTCGTGTCAACTTGGCTCCAATTCTCTGTGTGATGTAACATGCCATGTAACAAGCCTCGGTTCTTCTGTGTGCTGACTTCTAGGATGTTAACGAAACATAATTAGAGTCCAGCTCCAGATTGAGATAAGTTCTTCAGAGGTATGACCTGCTCTAAATATGCTTGTTGACTCTCCAGCAAAACTTTTTTGCTGATCTGGATTCTGCATCTGGCTTTTCATCTCTGGACTTGACAGATGAGTAGTGGGTATGGATGTGCCACTTTTATTTCTCCAAACATCAGTTGATGAACTTGTAGGTGGTTTCTATTTTTTGTCTGTCGTGAATAATCCCACTATGAATATTAATTTATAAATGTTTGTTTAGACATAATTTCTTATTTCTCTTGGAGTAGAATTGCTGTGAAAACTTTTAAGAACCTGCCAGACTGTTTTCCACATTCTCACCAGCAGTGAATGAAGGTTGCAATAACCATCTTAGGATGTATGAAGGAGCTCTTGTGGCCTAGTGGACAAGGAGTGTCACTGACAACATAAAGGTAACTCTTCTTTGGTGGTTTAAGTCCACCAGCTGCTCCTCGGGATAAAGATTAGCCATCTCCTCCCGTGCAGTTGAGAGTCTCTGAAAATCGGCTGTAGGATAAGCTATGAGTCAGTTCTGGCTCAAAGATAGTACATTTGAGGGAAAGTGGGTAGAAAGTGAGACCTCATTTTAGTTTTGCATTTCCATAATAACTAATGATGTTGGGCATTTTTCCCCCATGTGCTCATTGGCCATTTTTTAATCTTCTTTAGAGAAAGATTTGTTTCTATCCTTTGACTATCTTTAAATTTGGTTATTTCCCTTCTGTTATTGAGTTGTAGAAGTTCTCTATGGATTCCAGAAGGAAGTACCATATCAGAGACATGATCTGCAAGTCTTCTCTCCCATTCTTTTAACTTTAGTGATTTCAGTTTTTGATGATGCCCTTTGAAGCTCAAAGTTTTTTCATTTTTACGATGTTCCGTTTATCTGCTTGTCTTTTATTGCTTGTGCTTTTGATGTTGTGTTTGAGAAACCATCATGCAGTGCAAGGTCAGGAAGATTTATGCCTATGGTTTCTTCTAAGAGTTTTATTGGTTTAGCCCCTACATTTAGGCCTTTGATCCGATTTTTTTTCTCAAGTAATTTACATGACATTTGGAACCTATTCACTCTTCTCCAGAAGCTAAAAATTAGGAGTAAAAAGTGTAGCAAGCAGTCTGTGGATCCTGGAGCCAAAACCAAGCCCATACACTTTGAGGTGGTCTGACCTTCAGCCTTTCCTCCCAGGTGACCCAGAGGGTTTTTTTCACAGATACAGATGTACTCGACAGCTCCAGGAGTTGTATCACTATTTTTCAGGCTCAGTTTTAAAAATGTTCAAATCTAGAGATATGGGCAAGAGGCTGATTGACTTCTTTAGTTGGCCTAAGAAGTTTAGGAAGCTTCAAGGTCCAGCTTCATTTGACCACCAGCACCATTTCTGCTGTCTCCCTACTGTCATGTCCAGCCACCTCTTGGCTGAGGAATTTTTAGGACAGTGACTCTAGTACCCTCTTGTCCTCATACATACATACTGATGCAACTCCCACCTCCAGTCCTCATGGCCTCACACCCAGGCTGCCATCCCACCTCCCTTCTGAAGACTGTGTGGTTCTCACATGGCCTTTTTATGTATCAGATAATGATCAGCTCTGTGTCTTCCCATGGAACCCCCCTCCCTCCTCCTCTGCTTGCTTTCCTTGGAGCTAATTCTTACATATCTCAGGATGCTTCTTATTTTTAATTTTTTTCCCTCTTCCTATAGATAGAGCTTATGAGAGGTTTCCATGGAAACCCCTGGCCAGAGGTAAGGGACTCTTCAACCGGGTGAGATGAACGAGCTTTGTGCATTCGCGTCATGTTCTGTGAATGCCGCTCACCCTCCCCTCCCGCCTCTAACCGTTCATGGGCAGATTTGGGATCTCTTTTGGGAGGGTGCCCTGGCTTCTTCAGAATCTTGTGTTTTTTAGGTGGTGACAAGGGCATTGAGAATTACAGCTCTGGGAGGAGGTTGCTGCTAACTTCAGAGAACCTGTGAGGAAAAGGTCCTGTTCCTAGTGGGAATGTAAGTTCTCCCTGTTCTGCAGTAAGCGTGTCCTAGTTAAAAGGATTGAGACCCAAGCCACCCTTGAGCTTTTATGTCACTGGACAGAGATCGAAGAAACTTTGGGAGGGCATTACAGCCATTCCTTTTTATTTTTACAACATAATTTGACATTTTAATGAACGAGCCCGGCTGACTTTCTTTCCCTTTATATTAGGAGTTGAGTAAAGCCATTCTCAGAATACTAAAAAAATATTTTGAGCTTTGAGTATGACACCTGGGTCTATCATATCTTGAGCTGTTGCCAAGAATTTAGTCCCCAAAGGAACTGTTTTTGAAATAACATGTTTTTGGTGAAGTCAATAGCACTAGGTCCTCTGCAGTAGAGTCCTCACCTCTCAGAGCTGTAGGGCTAATCGAGGGAGGGATTGTGGCCTGGGGGCTCTTGCTTGATACTAGGTAATCCTTGTTTGGTTAGTATCGAGGCCTTCAGTGATATCATGGAGTAACATTCTGGACAGTTAACAAAAAAAATTGGAGCTCTTAGTTACCTCAGAAGAAAGGCCTTGCTGCCAATGTCTAGAGAATCATCCATTATAGATTTCCAGGATCACAGTGCTCCATGGGATGGCCAAGTACCCGAGCAAACTTGATAGAGAGTTTAGAGAGTTTCTAGTGTTTCCCTCTAAATTCTCAGACATTCCCCTGTACATCTTGATTAGATCTGACATTCAGAATTAGGTAAATTTGTCCCTTGCTTCTTGAGGAAATTAGATCTGACTCTTATTGGTGTCTCACATCTGGGAGTCTGGGCTCACCCACACGTGGGAAGATGCGGAGATTCTATGCCAGGCCTCTAGATGAATGCTGGTTGCAAATTGAGAGGGATTTTGGAGTTTAGAGGTTTTAACCTTCAGCCAAGAAGCTTCTGTGGCTGTGGAGTCACTTTCTGGACCCCCTGAAGCCGAGTGTACTGAACACTACCTGGGAACCAAATAATATATACCCACTATCTCTTAGACTTATGCTACATTTTCTATGGCAAAAGGGACCCTGTGTTTATAAAATAATGGCAAGTGGCTGATTTATTGGAAATTTGTCACTTTACAAATGAAATAAAGAAATGTCCAAAGAGAAAGAGCATGAGGTGGGGATTGTCCCCAGGGTACACTGCTAGGTGTCCTCACCACAGCTCTGCCCACTCACACTGTGGATGGGCTGTTCCCAAGGCAGAGGTGTCTGGGCCAGAGAGAGAAACTACATGTTGAAGGTAAACTTAGCAGGTGGTTTCACCTTTCCAGAATATGTGAATGACTTCAACCTAAGGGTTTCTTTGGAGGAAGAAAGTAGAGATGAGGACAGGGAAGCCACTGTTCTGGGGGCATTGGCTTCTTTCACAGCCATTTTGAAAAGCAAATTCATATTACATTACATTCTTATTGCAGAGTGTGGCTTGTAACAGGAAAATAGGCTAGTCTCCCTTTCATGACCAGAACTTAGAAGTCTTTGAACTTGAACCAATTTGTAGCTTCAGATCCACTGCATTTCTTTCCTATTCTGAACTTGGGTCAGCCAAATCCAAGATTTGTTTCTTTAGGGGATGTTAGAGGCATGGAGAACACTTAGCTTGCTGATTAAGCATCATTGTTGTTGTTATGTGCCGTCAAGTCGCTTGCGACTCATAGCGACCCTATGTACAACAGCCCTAAACTCTGCTCTGTCCTGTGCCAATCGCACTGTCTCTGACACTCCCATCCCAATTATCCCAGTCACTGAATCAATCCACCTCATAGAGGGCCTTCCTCTCCTGCGCCGTCCCTCCACCCTCCCAAGCATGATGTCTGCTCACAACATGTCCAAAGTATGTTAGACAGAGCCTCAGAATCCTTGCCTCCAAGGAGCCACCTGGTTTAACCCTTTCCAGGACGAATCTGTTTATTTTCCTAGCAGTCCTAGAGTATTCTCAATACTCTTCTCCAGCACCACAGCTCAAAGGCATCAATTCTCCTTCTATCCTCCTTGGTCATTGTCCAACTCTCTGATGCATAACAAGTGATTGTGAAGACCATGGCCTGTATCAGACACACCTTAGTCTCCAGAGAGACACCATTGCTCTTCAGTACTTTAAAGCACCATTGATTCTTAAATTATTTGGGATTTGAGTTTTAAACTGGTATAGACTCCAGGATTCAACCTAGACGTCTCTTGTATTGAGGAAAATGGCTCCGTATTTGCATTTTGAAGATCTTGGTGATCTTTCAAAGATCAGTGTGATGAGAAAATAGAAGTTCTTAGTGATTATTATGTTGTGATTTACGAAAAAGCATCAGGAGCATATATGACTGTTCCAAGGTTTTGACAGGACACAGAGGACATACTTAGAGTGGTCATAAGATTTAATAGAGGCACTCTTTACAGAAGTGTAGTAGCCAGCGATAATTAAGAGGTCTGTCTGACCCAGGCAGTGGCATTAGGTCCAGGATACAGTCTGTTCAAAGGGACATCACAAGGAAGAGGCTGAAGACAAACCCCTAACCTAATTCTCTACTGTCCTTTTGCCAATCAGTGCCTTCCTTGCAGGACTCAACCAGAAGCCAGTAGAAAGGGAAAGTAGCTTTGCTGCTTTTATAGGTCAGTCTTCTGAGTCACAGGGTGAGGTGGAGAAGCATGAAAGTACATCTGGAGGGACATATGAGAAATGTCCAGAGCTTTAGCAGGATTGAATGTATATTTGTAGGTATTGCACCCTAAGGATATTTTGTATTAACCCATTCTCCCCCTGGCCTTACGATTAAGTATGTTTTTGCTTAAGAGACTCTTTTTACACTCCTATTTATTTCCTCCTTTCTCAGGGAGCAGTCTCATTTCCAAAGCATGGCATCTTGTCTAAGGTACACTTTCTCTCTAGCTAGTCTATCATACCTTGAAGTCTCAGTTCTGTTGTTTGTTAAGTATGGTTCTTGGGCAAGGAACTAAATATCCAAGCTCTAGATTTCCTCATTTGTGAAGTATAAACAATATTAAATATCTCTGCAGGGTTGATGTGCAAATTAAAGACCTGCACACTTCTCTATGCCTGTCCACACTGTTAGCTGCTGTTGGCTCTGCTCTGAGTCATGGCTCCTTCATATACAACAGAAGGGAAGAAACATTGACTGGTCCTGCAACATCTTCGTGATCTTTGGTGTTCTTGACTCCATTGTTAGGACCACTGTGCGTGTTGAGTGCCTACTACCCTGTATCATTCTCCTACCCTGTACTATCTTTCAGCATTGCATCAATTAATAGTCTATTGAGATTCAGAGGGGTTTCTTTGTTGTTTTGTGGTTTTGTTTTTTGTTTGTTTTTTTTTTAGGAGAAAGATGGGTGTTTTCTTCCCATACTATTTATTTATTTATTTTATACTGGTGTATTTACAAAGTTCAAATACATTGTTTTCCATACAAGATCTTTCCATTTCCTTCACTTCCCTCTCCCCATCAAATTGTGTCACCCTATGATTACCCCCTCCCCACCCCATACCTTTCCTCATTCCTCTGCTTCCACCCTCCCTCTCCCTTGGATCCTCATACTTGTGCTCCAATGATTCTATACAGTATTTGCCCTTATGGGACTGTGTCAGTTCATTCAGCCCAATGCTTTCCAGTCCCTCCCAAGTTAGGTAGTAATTTACAAAATCATTCCTCCTGCATGCTGTGTAGTATTCCATTGTATCAATGTCCCATAATTTCTCAACCCATTCGTTTGTGGTTGGACATTTGGGCTGTTTCCATGTTCTTGCAATGACGAATAATGCTGCTATGAACACTGGTGAACAAGCCTCCGTTTGTGCCTCAGTTCTCATATTCTCAGGGTGTATTCCAAGCAGTAGAATAGCTGAGTCATATGGAATTTCTATGTTCAGCTTTTTGAGGAAACACCAAACTGCCTTCCAGAGTGGTTGCACTTATTTTACAGTCCCACCAACAATGTCTAAGTGTTCCGATCTCACTACATCCAACATATATCACCTGCTGTCCTGTTAAACTTTGCTACTGCTACTGGAGTGAGAGAATATCTCTTTGTGGGTTTGATTTGCATCTGAGGGTTTTTTTTACTGGTTTCTTTTGGAAATCAGTTCTCTGGCTTTTCTTCCTAGTCTCTCTTGGTCTGGAAGCTCTGCTAAAAGTTGTCCATCATGGGCAAATCTGCTGGTATCAAAGCAACATTCAGGGCACTCCAGCTCAAACTCACTGCCATTCATCGAGTTGGTCCCAACTCATAGTGACCTTTCATAAGGTTTTTGAGTCTCTCAGTCATGACAGGAGGAGACTGCTTGTTTTAATTCTGTGGAGCCTCTGGTGCGTTTGAACCTGTGGAGACACGCAGACTTTGGATTAGCTGTATAATTCATTGCAGATTATGCCACCAGAGCTCCCCATACAAGCCACTGGAGTGAGTCACACTGATGGCAAGTAGACTTCTACATATACTTACATCTCAGTTTCTTGGTACAGTTGTTGGCTCATGCTAGCTGTTCAATAAATGCTGACTTTCCCCCTCATGTACTCTCTAGCTGCAGTCTGGATCCGCATATATCTACTTCCTCTTATACCTCACCTCTTGGGTTATTTTTTCTTTCCTACATCATTGATCTTCTGCTCTCTAGTGATTCTCTCCTTTTTATTTATAGATGCGGTCACATCTTTCTGACCTTACAAAGAAACCTCTCTCAACCTTAGTTTCTCCCTTAACCTACCTTCTAAATTTTTGCTGTCTTCATGAATATATAAAGTTCTTTAAAAATTGGCATGCACTTCCTGCCCAAACCTCCTTACTGCAAGCTGGATTCTTTACCCTTTGAAAAGTGGCTTGTTTGTGACTATTATACAAAAAAAAAAAACAAAACAAAAAACAAAACTCTAATTAACTCCAAAATGTTTCTTGCCACGTCTTTCTTCCTTTTCTCACTACCTGCCTTTCTTGAGTTTTCTTCTGATCTGAACGTTCCTGTCCCATTTTCTGGTTTTCCCATTTGCTTCACTTTTCTTTCCCGCCTACAAGATGCAGTTGTTTCTAGTAATCAGTAATTTATTTGACTGTCTCTTCTTGTTGCTTTTACTGTAATGATTATGGTCATGTAAGGATTATGGTCATGAATGCATGACCGTATCTGTCTTGTTTATTCTCACTGCTTAACCCTGTGCCCTAGTGCTTAATAGAGAGATGTGCTCAATCTGTATTAATTAAGAGAGCTCCCCAACGTTCCTTTCTTATCCATGTTCTCAACTTTATGCTCTTCAGGTAGACATTTCTGGCCTTCTGTGTGGTACTCTAAATCAGAGATCAGCCAGCTGTTTCGTCAAGGGTTTGATAATATTAAGGCTTTTCAGCCTGTACCGTCTCTGTTAGGCTGCTTACTTTGCCTCCCTACCAGGAACGCAGCAACAAAAATAAACAAATGTGTGTGATTGCATTCCTATAAACTCCTAAAACATGCCGCCTGTGAGTCATTTACAAACCTCTGCTCTAGCTTGTGTCTTCAGGACATGGTCTCATGGCTGTCCTAAGGGAATCTTGGAGGCAGTATATCTGAAAATCATGCAGCTATTCAACCTTGTGTAACCATGATGACCCATCAATTTATTATCATGAAGAATCAATCTGATTGCAGAGAGCTTGGGTTTTGTTGGTTTGGGGACCTGAAACTACCATTTTACCTTTCTTCATAGCTCAGCCTAGAAACCTGGTTTAATTTAATCTTATCCTAACCACTCCTTATCCAACTAATGTTCAAATTCTCACCATTTAATTACTGTGACATCACTTAATATTTGTCTAGCTTTCTGTCTTCATTTACTTATTGAGCAAGCTCTTTTGAACTCCATCTTGATTTAAAAAAAAAAACACAACACACCAACCAAACCAACAAAAACCACCCCAAAACTCAAGAAACAAAAAACTTTAAACTCATTGCCATGGAATTGGAATGGACTCATAACTGACCCTCCTGTGGGTTTTCAGAGGCTGTAAATCCAAGGGAGGAGATTGCCCATTTTTCTCTTGTGGAGGAGCTGGTGGATTTGAACCCATGCCTTTGTATTGACAGAATAACTCCTTACTCACTATTCCACCAGGGCACCTTAACTACCATCTTCATTACTGTTTCAGACCAAGGGTAAAGTATATTAATAAGTATTATAACAAGACAGAACACCAAGAATGTAGGAAAAACAGGTAAAGCAGGAGGCGAACAATTCTTGAACAACTGAAGTGAACTGATGAAGCATTGACTGTTCCCTTTGTCTTTAAAGATTGAAAATTGCCAGGGAGCAAATCACCAAGAGAATTCAATGGAAATGGAGCTAAACTCTTTCTATTGAAACCCTTCTGTTTGATTCAGGAAGGAGGGGTTAGCAAATACAATGCAAGAATCCTGTAAATGCTTAAAGATTGCCTTAGTGTCTACCTTACCCCTGTTAACATTTAAGGATTGCCTTAGTGCTTCAGGGTGAATTCCAGCTTGTATCAGCCTCCCAAATAACCTGAAGTAGCATTCGGTTTATTACAAATATTTAGTATGAAATTTGTCTTCCCATTCGTTACTAATCACTAATCTGTATTGTCCTGCTGCTGAAGCTGTTATTCTGTGATTCTGAATATACCTCTTTATTCCTTTAAAAACTCATTGTTTTCCTGTTGCCTAATGAAGATAGTTTAAGGTCTTCATCATGTTTCTGATCCTTTCATCTTGGCTTCCCCAGATTCTTCCTCTTCTTTGTTTTTCATTTCCTTTCGTCCTGGAATACATTTCCTACCTCAGTTGCCCAAGAAAATCTTAAAGCTTCAGGATCCTGTTCCAATGCTGCTTACCTGAAGGCCCTCCCCAGTCCCCCCAATCTAAGTGACTCAGGAACCCACTGCTCTCCCACTGTACTTTGTAGTTTGGTAGATTATTTATACCTCACTTTCCTTCCTAGGTTTTGTAAACTCCGTGAGGGCAGGAACCATAGATTATTAGTCCTCACAGATTAAATTGTGATTTGCAGATATGTACACAAGCAGCTATTTGTTGGATGGAATCACCTTTTTAAAAATTCTTTTTTAAAAACGTTTTAATTGAGATTTTAATGACAGTTTACAGAAAACTCAAATTTCCGTTCATTCATTGTTATACGTTTTCTTTCCTACCCACCCCCAGGTCACTTTTCTCTTTGAAAAAATTCTTTCATGGCTGCACAATTTCTCTACTCCACCCCACAGTCCACTTTGCTATGCACCTCTAATTCTGGACTGTTGTCATTCAAATGATACCTAATCATATATTCATTTTAAAACAGTTCATTCCCTCATTTGTTTCAGTGCAGTGTACATTTTTATCCCCTCTTTTCTTAATTTCCTCCCCAACACCCAAGTGAGTCCTGTTTTATGACAGTGGCATTACGCAGTATTTGTCCTTTTGTGACTGAGATATTTCACTTAGTTTTTCAGTACTGCATAATAGTCCATTGTGTGAATATACCATAGCCTCTTTATCCATTCATTTGTTGATGGGCACTTGGGTTGTTTCTATCTCTTTGCTATTGTGAACATGCAACAATAAACATAGGTGTGACTATATGTGTTTGGGTGGAGGTTCTGGTTTCTTCAGGGTATATTCCCAGTAGTGGAATTGCTGGGTCAAATGGTATTTCTATTTCCAACATTTTGAGAAAGTGCCAAACTGCCTTCCATAGTGGTGTTGCACCATTTTTCACTCCCACCAATAGTGAGTGAAGGTTTTAATTTCTCCCCAACCTTGCCAGCATTTGTTGTTTGCTGCTTTGTTAAACTTTGCTATTGCTATTTTCACTGTGGTGAAATGATATATCATAGTTGTTTTGATTTGCATCTCTTTTAGAGCTAGGGGTTTTGAACTATCCTGGTGCAGTGACAGACACATTGATCAATGGAATAGAATTGAGAACCTGGGTATCAGCTCATCTACCTATGGTCCACTGATTTTTGACAAATAGATAAAATCAGTTAAGTAAGGAAACGAAAGCCTCTTTAACAAATGGTATTGGTAAAATTAGAAAACTATCTGCAGACAACTCAAGCAAGACCCCCACCTCACACACAAAAACTAACTCAAAGTGGATCAAGGACCTAGAAGTAAAACCAAGGACTATAAACTTTATCAGAGAAAAGCTTGGAAGAATTCTAGAAGCCCTAATGCACAATAAGAACAGTCTTCCAAGCATCCTGAAAAACCTACAGCCAGGAGAGAATAAAATAGATGTATGGGACCTTCTAAGAACCAAATACCTACACACATCAAAAAACTTCTCCAACCAGGTAAAAAGGGAATCTACAGACTGGGAAAAATATATTTGGTAATGACATGTCTGATAAGGAACTTATATCTAGAATTTGTAGAATACTCCAGGACCTCAACAAAATAACGGTAAACAACCCAATTGCAAAATGGGTTCAGGATATGAAAAAACAATGTATATGAACTTTGTATGTAAACCAGTATAAAATATTTAAAAACAAAACAAAACAAAACAAAACCACAACCCAATCCCAACAAACCCATTATGGAAGACTTGGTAGGCCATGAGAAAGATTTTATATTTTGTTTTATATATGTTGAGAAGCTATTGAAAGGTTCTGAAATAAGAAAGACAAGGTCTTATATTTACAAAGAGTCAGAAGGACGTCATGCTTGGGAGGGTGGAGGTAAAGCACAGGAGGGGAAGACCCTCTATGAGGTGGATTGATTCAGTGACTGGGGTACTGGGGTCAGTGTTGGAGACAGTAAGATTGGCACAGGATAGGGCAGGGTTTAGGACTGTTGTACATAGGGTCGCTATGAGTTGCAAGTGACTCGACAGCACATAACAACATTTATGATGAAATGAAAGAACAGCTTTTGAGAAGCAGGTTAAAGAACCAGTGAGACCATTTAGGAGGCTACTACAGTGGCCTTGGGTTCACATTCAAGCAGTCAAAAGATGTGTTTTGTGTGACGAATCTACTGTAAAGAACTTGTTTAAAATGTTTTTTAAAGAGCAAGAATATTAGTTTAAAGACGAAAGTGTGCCTGACTCAAACCATGGGATTTTCAAGTTTAATGTGAAAGTTAGATAATGAATAAGGAAGACCAAAGAAGAATTGAATGTTTTGAATTGTGATGTTGGTAAAGTGTGCTGCATATTTCATGGACTCCCAAAAGAACAAAAATGTCTGTCTTGGTAGCAGTGCAATCCAGGTGTTTCTTGGAAGCAAGGATGGTGAAACGTCACCTCATATACTTTGGGCATGTTGTCAGGAGGTGGCAATTTTTAGAAGAAGATAATCATGCTGGGAAAGATAAGAGTCAAAAACAGGTAACAAGAGCCTCAAGAATAAGGACTGGTCACCATCTGAATGTCTTCTTTGGTGGAATCATATCTGTAAACAAAGAACCTTTTCATGGGGCCATCCAGTGAGCTCCCTGTGGTGGACGAGCTCAGAGCTCTTCGGCTCCATCACGGTGTGCATGTGTACATACAGCTCAGGTCTCCTTGCATTGTGCTTTGTAGTGTGGCCAGACTGGGAGTCTGGGAAATACTATCTTTGTCTCTTTGTTTCTGTCAGGAAGACATGATGAAAATATAAGAAAATTTCATAGGCTAGGTTCCACAGGCCTGAATTGCTCTTAAGTTTTTTCCACTCTCTAGCTCTTGACATTGGACATGCTATTAAACCTCTCTCTATGTAATGTGTAAGGAGGTGTGCTGCCATCCCAAAGGCACATGCAATTCAAATTCACCAACTTTTCTACGTAAAAAAAAAAGAGTCACTCTCCTCCTGTGTAATTTCCAGCCTCTGAAAAACCCATTAGAGGTTTAGATATGAGTCAACTCCAACTCAGTAGCTTATCACAACAACAACAACTACTCCAAAATGTATATTTTTTTACTATTTTTTATATCCCACACATTTATTATTTTTCATTTCTTATTACCTTTGCCTTGCTGTTATTGTTGATGATGTTTGCTGTCGAGTTAAGCATGACTCATAGCGACCCTATGGAACAAAAGACCTGAAGCCTTTCTCTATCATCATGTCTCAAAGTTCATAGAGTTTCCAGAGCCATATTGTTTAGGAAGTGGATGTCACTCCTGCTTCCAAACCTTTGTCTTGGTGAAGGCTTTTCTCATCCTTTTCCTGCTTGGAATATTTTAATAACGTATTGACTTGTCTCCTGCTTTTAGTCTTGGTGAGCATGCTACATGCTACAAGACTGTGACAACAGAGCCCCTCCTATTAGGCCTTCAGTACTGTTATTAGTTGCTGCCAGGCAGGCCTAACTAACGATCCCATGTACAACACAGATACAACAGTATCTGAGCCAGTTGTGTAGCCACTGATCAGTCCACCTTGTTGAGCATTTTCTTTTTTTACTGACACTGTGCTTTACCAAACCCAATCAATGCCCTTCTCCAGAGACTGATTCTTCTTGTTCAATGTGAAGTAAGTTTTGGCAGTT
Source organism: Elephantulus edwardii (assembly GCF_000299155.1). Lineage (NCBI taxonomy): Eukaryota > Metazoa > Chordata > Mammalia > Macroscelidea > Macroscelididae > Elephantulus > Elephantulus edwardii. The sequence continues at coordinate 858,957 of NW_006399921.1, read as the reverse complement.
TTGCTTCTAATGAACATTCTGGTTATGCTTCTTCCACAGCAGATTTGTTTATTCTTTGGAAAGTCAATCTTGTATTGAATATGCTTTTCCAATAACATAGTTCAAATTCTTTAGTTCTTTTTCTTTCTCATCTCTCATTGCCATCAAGGTGGAAACAACTCATAGCTGACCTCCCATTGGGTTTCTGAGGCTGTAAATTTTTCAGGAGCAGATTGCCTGTCTTTCTCCCACAGAATCACTGGTGGATTCAAACCATCAGATATGTGTGGCCTTTGGGTGAAGACTGAAGCTCCTTACAGACTGGGTCACCAGAGCTTCTTAATTCTTTTTCACCTCTCTTATTTGTTGTTCGGCTTTTGCATGCATAAGTTGTTGTTGTTAAGTGCTATTAAGTCATCTGTGACTCATATCAAGCCTAAGAACAATACATCTGAACCTTGTCCTATCATGTACCATCGTTATACTCTAATATCCTCGAGTCTATTGTTACAGTCACTGTGTCAATCCATCTTTGTGAGGGTCTTTTCTGACCTTTTTGCTTTAGACTTTGTCTTCCTGAAATGATTGAACACCAACCAGTTCTTTTTAGTACAATGACTATTTATATATTCTTTGCATCTTCGTTTGATGTTCCTTGAGTTATTCAATATTTTGCTCATTGAATAGTTTATTCTTCAGAATTGCAACTCAAGACTTCAGGTTTTTCCCATCTGTTCTTACAGTGTTCTTCCTTTTTGGTTTTCTAACTCTAGATCTTAGGGAGCTCTGGCATCCTAGTGGTAAGGAGTTGCACTGTGAACTCAGCATGTGTGTGGTTTGAACCCACAGCTGCTTCTCAAGAGAAAGATGGGCATTCTCCTCCACTGTGATTTATATCCTCTAAAATCCCGCTAGAGTCAGCTGTCAGTCAATTCTGACTCAATGGCATATAACAACAGCTCCTAGATCTCAACACATTTCATTGTAACACTTTGTCTTCTCAAGTCATCCTTGAAGTATTTAACCAACTCTTATTTCTTAATTTTTTTCCATTCTCTAAAATTATTCTAAAATCGAGACCAAGTTTTGAGTCATTTTTGACATCCAATTTGGTCTCCCCTCCCCCTCTTTATATCTTTGTATTGATCTTTCATTTTCTTCTTATAAGATGTCCCCCTTGACGTCATGCTGTATACAACTAATCTGTATTAAGATGTGTTGTCTGTCTCTGTATTGAGGTGAGATATGTCAAGATTGTAATTTGGCTCTCATAGATTTGTTTTATTTTTATCAGTTTCAGCTTGAACTTGCATATAAGTCATTGGTGGTCTGTTCCTCAGCCAACCCCCCTAACATTGTTCTGACTGCTGATATTGATCTTCTCCATCATATCTTCCCACAGGTGGAGTAAATTATATTAGTGCACAGTGAGCTCTATCCAGTGAGCTCCACATATATTGGTATTTATAGTGTGTGTGTGTGTGTGTGTGTGTGTGTGTGTAAAGTATCTGCAATGAATAAGTCATTGGTCTTTCAAAATGTCAAGGCTATGTTTTCCAACTATTGTTCCTTTTTTGGTTGTTGTTCCAGCTTTCACATTGCAATCACCAATAATTATCAGTGCATATTGATTGCGTGTTTGATCGTTTTCAGACTGAAGAGGTTTGGTAGAAATCTCTAATTTCTTTGTCTTTGTTATTAGTGCTCGGTGCATAAATGTGGACAATATTTATATTAACTGGTCTTCCTTGCAGATATATTCATATAGTTCTAGCACTCACAGCACTGTATTTCAGAATTGACCTCGAAATATTTTCTGATGATCTATGTGATGTGATTCTTCAATTTCTAGTAGACTCTATGACTCTCGCACTCAAAATGGCAAATATCAGTCTCTTGCAGCTTATTTAACCAATCTTTAAACATTCCTTTTCACTTTGGCAGTTAATTTTGATTCATACATCACACATTCCATGTTCCAATTCTTGATGGAGGTTTGCAGCTATTTCTTCTCCTTATGAGTTGTACTGAAACAGCAAATAATAGTCTCTGTGGCTTTATTCTGTCTCTGTCACTAAAGTGGACTCTATTTTGAGGAAATAGCTTTTTCCTAGTTTGTTATTAGTGACTTCCATACTAAGGGGCTTATCATCCAACAGTATTAGACCTACCAGACAATGTTCCACTGTTCTTAATAAGGTTGTCACTGGCCAGTTTTTTCAGATGTCGATCATTAGGTCCGTTTCTTCAGTTTATCGTAATTTAGAAACTCTGCTTAAACCTGTCTACTGACCCTGTTGGTCTTTTATATATACTCATGGCACAGCTTTCAGTATCACAGCAAAATGCAAGCCACCACTGTATGGCAAAGTAACTGACAAACAGTGGTTTACATCTTACTGGAATCCAATCCAGTGTTTCTCAGTGCTGACTGAACTTAAAATCACCTGGAACATACTTTTTATTTTTAGCATTCCCATTCCCACCTTCTCCCAGTCTGTGGTAACCACTAAGACTCTTTTCTCCTGATGGATTTGCCTCGTCCAAATATTTCATGTAAATGGAATCCTACAATATCTGTCCACTTTTGTCCTTTTATGCCTGGCTTCTTTCTTTTTAAAAAAATTTTAAAATTTATTATTGTACAATCATTCACTTTTATATTTCATTGGCATAATGTTGATGTCCATTTATGAAAGGCGTATACCAGAGCTTAGTTTTTCTTTGTAGCTGAGTAGTACGCCATTGTTTGTATCTTTTACGTTCCATTGATCCATTCATCAGTTGATGCACACTTGGACTGTTTCCATCTTTTGATTATTGTGGATAAGGTGTAAAGAATATTTGCGTGTATCTACACAGAGATTTTACTGTTAGAGAGGATCCTAATACTAATATTCCAGGATTGTTTATAAGGGTTAAATTTGGGTTTATATGAACATTTACCCCTGTTCTTATTTTTTACTTTGCTGTACTCTCTCATTATTTCTAAAGATTTCATGATAGAACCTTAAGGATTGCTTTCATTTTTTTGTTACAGGAGACCTCTTAGTGGAATCCAGGACCTCTTGTCAAGTGGAATCTCCTCTCTTTGTACTTTCAAAATACCCTAATTGCTACCTTCCCCAGAGTCATAGAATTATGTTTTAAACACACCTCAAAATGTACTTTTGTCTTAAAGAACAGAAGATCACCCATTCTTTGCTGGTTGCAGTGAACGGGGAAGTAGCTGGAGCTAACAGAGTGCTTATAGTGGTGAGACATTCATTTACTGTGTGATGTTTGCCAGAATCTTCAACCCTTCTGGTCTCATCTGTTCATAGATAAAGTAGCATCATCAGCTTCTGTTTTGGGCGTATGGTGAGGGAAACAGGAAGGAATGCTTTGCCAATTTCCTGTCCACTAAAGGAATTTATTATGCATTTGCAAGTTCCTGCTAGGCCAGTTTCATAATCATTATTTAAAAGCTTGGAGGGACTTTGGTCAAAGGTATTTTGCATTTGAAGTTCTACTCATGAAGGAGATGGATGAGAAAGGTATAGGTGGCTAGAGGCAGTCTCTGCACCTCCCAAAGGGATGTCTGATTTTCCCAGCTAGAATGCACAATTCTGTCGAATACCAACTTGCTGGCATTTCAAGAAGCATCGCCTGGCTTTATGAGTAATGCCTCTACTATTAAGGTATCTCTGGCAAAATTTTAAAATAAGGACTAATTTGGCAAAATCTCTCCTAAAGTCATAGCTCATAGTCACAGACAGTAGATTGCCACGTACTTCAGAAAAGCTATGTGTTTGCCGACATACAGGCCTACACATATGTACTTGAGGGCTACTGTATAACCAGCATAGACAGACTCTATTTACAGGGAGAGAAAGGGGAGGAACCTCCCTGAAGTCACTTAATGAGCAGTCTTCATGGCAAATAAAATATGATCATTCCAAGGATGGCTGGCTCTGGTTCCACAGTTAGTGGGTGTGAAGGCTTCTCTGAGACCACAGCATTTGCCTCAGCTTCTGCAGGTGCTTCTGAGCTGAGTACAAGTTGATCCTCAACTCATGGTGACCCCGTGAACGATAGGACTGGCCATGGTGAGCCACAGGATCTTCACGGGCTGATGTTTGCTAGGACTTTACCATGCTTTTTTTCTAGGCTGTGGAAGCACCACTGAAACCTTTTAATAGCAACACACAAGCCACCACTGACAGGCGAGTGGTGGCTGTGCTTGGTCAGGAGCCAAACCCTAGTCTTCACAGGAAAGGTGAGAATTATACCTACCATCCAACTTCCCAAAGCGAGGGATGTAACAAGCTCCTTTACTCCTTATACCCTTAGAGGTCTTGGAGGTTAGTTCTCAGACCCTCAGTGTGTAGAAACAGACAAAAGCCTGATTATGCCCCTAATGCTGCCATTTGCTTTGGGAATAGGCAACAGTGTTTTCTTTAAACTTTAGACCTTATAGATTATGCATCATTATAAAAATAGATATCTTTAGGGTGGAAAGGGGAAACATTTCTAAGTTAATAGTGGAAAGACTTAATAAATACTACCTCAATCAAGTGATTATGGTCATCATCAATATGGCAAGTCATGTTGGTTCTATGTAGCCTAGATGTAATGTGTTATGAAGGGCCTTTTACCTCTGTGGTCTCATAACTCCAGTGTAATCATGAGTGAAACATCAGGTAAAATATATTTGAGAGGCCACTTACAAGATGCCTGATGGGTACTAAGGGAGTTTAACCTAACCCATGGACTTTTCCGTCCCCTCAGATACATGCAAAAGCTGGCTAATGGAAAAAAGAGAAGGGGCAAAGAGGAGAGGGGAAGTGGGGAGAAAATGATGGTAATAATGATAGTATTGATGTGAAAATGAACTGTGATGTGGACAAAAGCATATTGAATATACCATGGACTTCCCTGAGAATAAGCAAATTAGTCTTTAAAAAAAACTACAACTAGAACGCTCCTTAGTCAGGAGAATGGTAAGATTTTGACTTGCTTTACTTTGCTTCTCAGGAGGGACCAGTCTCTGGAGAACGACATCATGCTTGGTAAAGTCATGTGGGCTATATCCTATAAGAGGAAGATCCTAACAACGGGCTCAAACTTAACCTTCAAATATGAGGATGGTACAAGACTAAGGAACATTTTGTTCTGATTAATCACAGAATTGCTATGAGTCAGAACCAATTCCATGTCACCTAACATCATAATTTTTAGAATTTTTTTAACATTGGATCACTTCTGATTTTTCTAATGTTTGTTTATTGATTTTATATGTCAAATACAATTTTTTTTCATGATAATTTTTCTATTTTTTTAAGGCAGAGTTTTTTTTAGAAGAATGGTATTCCTAGAGCACTTAATTGTGCCCATGTGAAACCTATACCTGGACTGTTGTGCTCTTGTGTGAACAGAGCAGGAGAGTACTGTATGGTATAAAATTAAGAAGGGAGAATTCCAGGGTTGTATTTTTTCTCCATATCTATTCAATTTGTATGCTGAGCAAATTATTCAAGAAGCTGGACTTTATGAAGAGGACTGTGACATCAGGATTGGAGGGAAACTCATCAATAATCTGTGTTATGCAGATGACACAACCTTGTTTACTGAAAGTGAAGAAGACTTGAAGCACTTGTTACAGAAGATCAAGGAATGCAGCCTTTGGTATGGATTGTATCTCAATATAAAAAAAAATAAAGATTCTTACTACTGAACCAATAGGCAACATCATGATAGATGGAGAAGAGATTGAAACTGTCAACAATTTCATCTTACTTGGATACAAAATTAACAGATGTGGTACCAGCAGTCAGGAAATAAGAAGACACAGTGCACTGGGAATGTCTGTGGCTAGGGATCTCTTCCAAATTATTGCAGAATAATGATGTCAGTTTGAGGATTAAGGTACCATGGCCATGGTCTTTCTGATCACTTGCTTTGCATCTGAGAGCTGGACAGTGGATAAGGATAACAGAAGAAAAATTGCTGCCTTTGGGTTGTGGTGTTGGAGAAGAGCACTGAACATCCCACAGACAACCAAGAGAAAAAACAGTTGTGTCTTAGAGAGGGTGCAGGTGGAGTGCTCTTTGGTAGCAAGAATGATAAGGCTTCCCTTTACATACTTTGGACATGTTGCTAGGAGGTTCTATTCCTTGGAGAAAGACATGATGCTGGTAAAGGTGGAGGGTCAGTGAAGGAGAAGAAGACCCTCAACCAAGTAGATTGAGACAGTGACAGCCTCACTGGGCTCTAGAGTGTCAGGAAGTGTGATGATGGCACAAGATGGGACAGAGTTCAGATCTGTTGAACATAGGGTTGCTATGAATCATACTCAATTCCACGGCACCTAACAACAAATTTTCCTTTCACTTCTGTGACTAATTTCTTGTATAAATATTTCCTATTGCTTCAACTAGTAATGTCCTTATTCTTTGAACACACATAAGCCAATCTCTTGAGCATTCCAGATTACATAAATATAAACTCCCTCTGGAGTTCACTCTGTCTCCATCCTTCTTGAGTCCATGACCCTGAAACTCTGGTGGTGTAGTCTGTGGGGAGTTGTGCTGCTAACACAAGGACCATGCTTCGCTCATAGTTGTGGTTCACCAGAGAGAGTGATTTCTCCTTGGGAGAAAAGTAGACAGCTTCATCCCATGCAGTTTACAGCCTCAGAAACCCAGTGGAGGGCCAGATAAGTGTTGATGGCAATGTGTTTGAAAGCATTTGCTTTAATGACTTTATTTCCAATACCCTGTCCTTTTACTATCTTGTTACTGAACCTACCTTGCAAGAAGCTGCACTGCAATCCCAAAGGCACTCAGTTTGAATCCACCAGCTGCTCTGTGGGAGAAGGATCAGCAGTCTCCTCCTGTGCGATTAACTGCCTCTGACAACCTGCTGGAGGGTCAGCTATGGGTTGCTTCCAACTTGACTACACACAACAACAACAACAACATTGCCACTCTAGCCTTGGATTCATGCAGCTATTTGCTTACTCTTCCTCGAGTTTGTTGAGTGCTGTAGAAGAAAATCATAGGAGAACACGGATTGGTCCCACTGTAAGAGCATGTTTTCTAAGCTAAACTTAATGTTTTTGGAGGCAGTGGTGGTTCAGTGGTAGAATTATTACTTTTAGTGCCAGCCAGTGTCCCTTAGACACAGCTGCCACCTGTCTGCCAGGGACTCTTGCACCTTGCTCTGATGCAGTCATCAGAGCTTCCAGACAAAGACTGACTCAAAGAGGCCTGGTGATGCACCGCTGAAAACAGCCCAGATGCCCATCAACAAATGACTGGATTGAGAAACTATGGGGCATTCACACGATGGAATACCATGCCACACTCAGGAGCAATGATTTTGAAAAAATACCATAGAAAATGGGAGAGAAGAGAGAGCATTATGCTGAGTGAAATAACGCAGGAGCATAAGAAAAAATATTGTATAGGACCATTAATGTAAAAACAGAAGGATAACCAGTGAGATGTGTATGGATGTACAAAGAAGAAAGGAGAGGGGACTGAGGGTGGGGAGGGAGGGAAGTCAAGGGGTCCAAGAATTTGGTGAGTGGAAGGAGTGAGCAAAAAAGAAATATACATGAATGAAGCACAATAATCATAATTAAAAAAATCAGCCATTGGGAGTCCTGTCGATCACAGTGGTCAGATCTTCAGCTGATCCTGAGGATGGCCTAGAACCAGGTTGTGTTTTGTTCTGGTATGCATGGAGTCACCATGAGTTGGGGACCACTTGACAGCAACTAACAACAGATTCAACTTGGATTTTCACTGTCTATGAAGTCTTTTCATCCTTACACATGCTATTCTTTTCTCACTGTGATGATTTAAAATGTCCTTTAATCCTGAAATCTATAATCCTGCTTTTCCTCCACTTCATTTCAGGTGATAATTCTTAGTAGTCCTTTAAAAAACCAGGAATTCTTCAGCTTCTTGTAATTCCTTCTTGCTTGAAGCCTCGCTTCTCCTACCTAAGGCCATTTCCACTACCAGTGTTTTAAGTTTCAATCTTTCCTGCTTTCTCAGAATTTCTTTACTATCTATTGTCTCTTACATACCTGATTTTATATCCCTTCCAGTGAAATTGTTTTTCTTCTAGATGATAGAAGTCCTCCTTGGCATCTTCATTTTACCTAATTCATTCATTTATCAAGCATTTATTTAACACCTACAATGTACTGGATACTATGTAGTCTGTGGAGAGACATCAGTCAAAAAGGTAGAACACTGTTTTACACAAGCCACGCTGTGTATGTAAGAATGAGAATGTGGTGAGGATAATAAACAAGGAAGCCCAAATATGTATCAGATGTCAAGGCAGTAATAAAAACTGGGAGGAGAAAGAAAGCAGGGTACAGTAAAAGGTTATTCCTTTAACTAGGGTAATCAGAGGAGTCCTTTAGGAAGATGTGACAGCTGAGCCAAGATCTAAATAAAATGATCAACTAGTTTGTTCTTGATTTGAGGGGTGAGCATCCCTATCAGAGGGAACAGCTGAGACAGTGGCCCGGAGTTGGGAATAAATGTGCCATATTTGAGGAGTAACAGGAAGACCAATGTGTTGGGTCAGTGTGAAAAAGTTAGAAGGTGAGATTGGAAGAAGAGGAGAATGTCAGATCATCTCTACTGAATCTTTAAGATCCAATCTTGTTACAGCTTCCAGGTTCTTCCTTTACTACTCTAGTGCAAACTTGTTGCAGATTCTCTTCTGCCTGTCTTTATGTCTTGGTGTTCAGCAAGGTTCTATCCTAAGCCATCCTCTCTTCTCTTTACACATACTGTCCCTGGTCATTATACAAGAAGCCACTTGATAAAGGGAAGTTATTACTTTGATTCTAGTTGTTTTAAATTCTATAGCCATTCCATGGGGAGCTCTGGTGGCCTAGTGATAAGGAACTTCACCACTATCCTAAAGCACACAGTTCAAATCCACCAGCTTCTCCGTGAGGGAAAGATGAACAATCTCCTCCTGTGTGGTTAAACTGCCTCAGAAAACCTGCTGGAGGGTCAACTATGGATTGTTGCAACTTGATGGTACACAACACTACCAATAATTTAATCATTCCATATCTAAAGTGGCCTCTTCTACCCACTGTCGTTGAATTGACACCAACTCAATGTGACACAATCAGAGTAGAACTTTACCTTAAGGTTTTCAAAGCTGTAAGCCCTTAGGGAAGCAGACTGCGTCATCCTTTTTCCAAGGACTGGTGAGTTCAAACTTCTGACCTTTACTTCTCTTTTTCTATATTTACCTATGAAATTATAGCCTTAGTATGACTATACAACCTGACCAAGCAGGAATAATATTCTCTTGCCCTTGTTTTAGTTTTTAAACTTTTACAAAATTCAGTCACTCATATACATCTCCTTTTATAACAATAGTTAACAATTGTATAATGCCATAGTTCCAGCATCCTATCAGAACCTTGCTGTACTCTAGCTAATAATCTCTGCTTTAAGGAAGCATCCTGCAAAAACCTTTCTCTTTGTAAAGCTTATGATAAGTTCAAACTGTGACCTTTTCCAATTAACAGCTGTATGCTTAACTGCTGCACCACCAGGAATCTTCACTGGCTGACAGTGTTATTATTCTTAATGACACTTTTATGCTCCCCTCCCTCCGTCCCTCCCTGCCTCTCTTTCTCCCTCCCTCCCTCCTTTCCTTCCTTCCTCCCTCTCTCCTTTCCTTCCTTACTTCTTCCCTTCCTCCCTCCCTCCCTTTCTCCCTCCCTCCCTCCTTTCCTTCCTTCCTTCCTTCCTCCCTCCCTCCCTCACTTCCTCTCCTCCCTCCCTCCCTCCCTCCCTTCCTTCCTTCTTTCCTTCCTTCCTTCCTTCCCCAGCCAGTTGTTTCTGACCCATAGGTGACCCTCTAGCATGTCCTCAAGGCTGTAAACCACACAAGCAAAGGTCTCTATCTCTCTCCTGTGGAGCAACTGGTGGAGTTGAACTTCCAGAGAAGGCTGGCCTTTGAGTTTGCAGCGCACCTCTCCACATGCTACACCAGCAGCTCTCCCTTTTATACTCCTAGAGAGGCACTTTTCTACCATCGCAGGCTGTTTATGAACCCTTGGTGCATTTCCCCTTCTTATATTTGGCTCATTGTTCGAGGTCTTTGAATTTTCCATTATTTGATTCTACCACTGTGATCACTTTCCCTCTTTACATCATCTTAAATTTTGAAAAGAAATCCTTTTGTGTTTTCAACCATCACTGATAAGCCTGTTGAACAGAATGAGGCCAGAGGCATAAGGAGCATGCAAGATAATGTGGTAATGTTTAAACCCTGCTCTGTGACTAATAACTGTGCTGTCAGAGCTGACGGATGTCTTGTAATGCTAGGTGGGACATTGCAGATTATTAGTCAAGGCTGCATATTTTGCAGACGAGGAAATAAAAGAAGTACCTGTAGAGTAAGTAATTTCCCCAAATTTACACAGCTCATTAGGAACAGAACTCGGAGGAGGGTTCAAATGCCTAATAAATTACCCAGAACCTAGTTGGTTAAGGCAATTATAAACATTTGTTATATCACACCATTTCTGTGGACTGACAGAATGGCTCAGGTTTAGGGTCTCACATAAAGCTGTGCTCAGATGTAAGCTGGGGCTATAAGTCTCTGATGTGTTGATTGAGGCTGGAGGATTTGATTCCAAGGTTACTCACTCACGTGGCAGGCAAATTCGTGCTGGCTGACAAGAACTTAGTTCCCCGCCACGTGCGCCTCTTCTCGGGGCTGTTTGAGGGCCTCTACAGCATGGCCGCTAGCTTTTCAAGAAGGCAAGTAAAAACATAGAGCAAGGAGGAAGCCCCAGTGTCTACAGAAGCCACAGTCTGCAGAAGCTACACTCTGACATTTCTGTAATATTCTATTTGTTCCAATGATCAGCTTATTCAGTGTGGGAGGGACTATATAGAGTAGAATCCAAGGAGCCTGGGATCATTGGTGATATCCTAGAAACTGCTCACTGCATTTAGCCAGTGTCTCACTTGACGCTTTTTACCTTTTACCTGGAGTAATACTGAACAATCTTCTTGTAAAATAATGAATTGTGCTCTCTCAAAATATGCTTTGGAATATTAACCCCAATACATGTGGATAGGGAGCTCTGGTGGCTTAGTGGTAAGGAGCTACAGTGCCAACCCAAAGGTAGGCAGTTCAAATCCATTAGGTGCTTCACAGGAGAATGATGGGCAATCAATCTCCTCTTGTGCAATTTATAATCTCTGAAAACCTGTTGGAGTGCCAAGCTATGAGACTGTTCTGACTCAGTGACACATAACAACATATATGTGGATACAGTCCCATTTGAGAATAGATCTTTTCTTTGCTTTGTTAATGAAGATATATCAGTGTAGGGTGATATGTCTTAAGCCAGTCACTTTTGAAATCTAAAAGGTAGATTAGCCATAGAGACAAGCAAGCCCAGATGAAGATAGAAGCCACACTATATGAAGAATGCCAAGGAACTGAGAGAAATGGAAGCTGAAGAAAGACGAGGAACTTCCCCTAAAGCTGACAGAGAAAAAGCCTTTCCCTAGAGCTTCCTGGGGAGCTCTCGTGGCCTAGTGGTAAGAAGCTCTGCTACAGTCTCAGAGGGACATGGTTCAAATCTACCTGCTGCTCCACAGGAAGGGGATGGGCAGTCTCCTCCTGTGTGTGTTATTGCCTCTGAAAACCCACTGGAGGATCAGCTGTGAGCCTTCAAGTCAATGGGGGCTCAGAGCAACCCTATGAACAATAGACCTGACCCTTGCCTTGTCTTGTGCCATCCTCACTATCTCCAGTGTACCTGAGCCCATTGTTGTAGTCATTGGGGTAATCTATCTGATTGAAGATCTTCCTCTCTTACATCAAAGTTCCACTTTTCTAATCATAAGGTCCTTCTCCTGGGACTAGCCCCTCCTAACAGCATGCTCAAAATATGTGAGGCAGAGCTTCACTATTCTTGCTTCCAAAAAGCACCCTGGCCACACTTTCTTCAGGACAGACTTGTTTGTTCTTTTAGTAGACCATGAAATTTTCAATAATATTCTCCAACATCTCAACTCAAAGATGTCAATTCATCTTCAGTCATCCTTAGTTATTATCCAACTTTCAGATGTATAACGAGTAATCACAAAGACCATGACTTGGATCAGGCACATCTTAGTTTTTAAGTTGGCATCATTGCTCTTCAGCAGTTTAGAGAGGTCCTTGACAGCAATATTCCTAATGTGATAAACCTCTCAATTTCTTGACCGCTGATATCAAGGGTGTTGATGTGGATCCAAGCAAGATGAAATTGTTGACAACTTCAATCTTTTCTCTATCGTTATATTGCTTATTGGTTCAATGGTAAGACCTTTGCGTTAGCCCTACCACCACCAGAGATCCCACAGTACCACTTGTTGTTGTTAGGAGCCGTTGAGTTGAGCATGACTCGTAGGGACCCTAAGAAAAAAATATCTGAACCCTGTTGTCCTGCACCATCCTCACACTTCCTGACACACAAGAGCCCATTGCAGCAGTTACTGTATCAATCTACCTGGTTGAGGGCCTTCCTCTCCTTTGCTGACCCTCTCTACCCTTCCCTATATCCTGTTCCTTTCCAAGGAATAGCATCTTCTAGCCACATGTCTAAAGTATGTGAGGTAAAGTTCTCATCATTCTTGCCTCCAAAGAGCACCATCTCCAAGACATTTCTGTCCGTTCTCTTGGTGGTCCATGGGATATTTATTATTCTTCTCCAACGCACCACAGCTCAAAGGTGTCAATTCTTTTTCTGTCATCCTTATTCATTGCCCAGGTCTCGGATGCATAGCAAATAATCAGAAAGACTATGACCTGAATCAGAAGCACCTTAGTCCTCAAACTGACGTCATTACTCTTCAATAATTTAGAAAGGTCTCTAATGGCAGATTTTCCCAGTGCAAGGCATCTCCTTATTTCCTCACTGCTGGTACCAAGGGTGTTAATTGTGGATCCAAGCAAGAGGAAGCTGTTGACAGTTTCAGTCTCCTCTCCATTCATCATTATGCTGCCTATTGGTCCAGTGGTAAGAAACTTTGTTTTCTTTATATTGAGATGCAGTCCATATGCAAGGATTCCTTGATCTTCTGCAACAAGTACTTCAAGTCCTCCTCACTTTCAGCAAGCAAGGTTGTGCCATCTGCATAACGCAGGTTATTGATGAGTGTCCCTCTAATCCTGACACCACATTCCTCTTCATAGAGTCCAGCTTCTCAGATAATTTGCTCAGCACATAGATTGAACAGATATGGAGACAGAATACATCCCCAACACACTCTTTTCCCAATTCTAAACCATGCAGTGCTTCCCTGTTCTGTTCACCTAACAGCCTCCTGCTCCAGGTATAGGTTCTGCATGAGCACAATCAAGTGCTCTGGGATATTTATACAGTTTCTTTCTTTCCAATATAAATCATGTAAGATTTTCTAATACATTTTGTAAATGCAACTCTGATACATCCTTATTCTACTCCTCTTGCCTTCTGACATTTTAAAAAAGTTAAAAGTTTTCTTATTGCTAAGGTGTCATATAATTTATCATCCAAAACCAAAACACCTTTTAGAGTGAAACAAGGTGACACAACAGTACTTTTGTATGGACCAGAGACATAAATGAAATTGTCTTGAGGAAACTAAGATGTAAGGTCATCCTGTCGCTTACCAATGAATAATAAGAACATTGTTTTCTCCCACGATAGCCACATGTATAACATTTATCTTTTAATACCTACCTTGATCTGTATATTTATTTCTCTCTTAATATCTGCCTTCTGTTCTGTCTAATGATAGTATTTTGTATCTCCTATATTTATCTAGTTATCAACACTTCCTGTCTCTGCTTCTGATGTTCCTTCCAAATGGAATACCCTTTCCACTTCTGTATCTGGTGGGCCCCAACCTCTTCTTCAAGGCTAAAATTGCAGCCACACCACTAATATGTAGTGATATTGCAGTTCCTCATAGTGTTATCCTTGTCCTTTTTATTTTAGTTGCTTCTAAATTACATTGAGAACGGGAATCCCAGAACATTTAATTGTACCCATGCAGAACCACCAAAGTATTTTTGCATCTTCTGTCCTTCCCTCTTTCCTGCTTACCACTTTTTAAAAAAATTGTTTTTATTGTGATTTGAGTTCATTTTGTGATTAAGTTGATTTGTCCATTCAGCATTGCATACACATATGTTCCTCATTTCTTTGACTATAATTTCCATCTTATAATAGCGCTTTCCCCACTCCCGTGTTTCTTGCTTCCATTCATTATTCTTTCCCTGTACCTTGCTGCCTTCTAAGCTTTGTTTCTAGACAAATGCTGCCTTTTAGATCTTTTAGGGTTGATTGTTCTAAAGAGGACATCCGTTCCTGGTGTTATTGGTTGTTTTCTATGTCTGTCTATTATTTGACTGGAAGTTAAGGAGATGATTTTAGTTACAGATTTGAAGGATATCTTGGGGACAGTCTTGGAGATTCACCAGTCCCTATCAGACTTGTATGCCAGGTTTTCCTGTACTATTATTTTGAGCGTTGCTTAATGTTTTTTTCCTCCTCTATCAGGGACTGTCTTTTGTGACCCCTTTCAGAGCAGTTAGCAGTGGTAACCAGGCACCATCAATTCTTCTGGTTTCAGGGGTGGAGGTATTGATATTTACTTGGTCCTTTAGTCCTTTGGTCTAAGAGGCTTTTATTTTCTTCACTCTTCTTTGCTCTGGATGAAGAGAGACCAGTAATTGTATCTTAGATAGCCACTCAGATTTTTAGAACTCCAGTTGCTACTCACCAAAGTAGAATGTAAAATATTGTCATTATATGTTTTACCATTTGACCTTGACCTCCACAATGACTATGCTCTTGAGCTACCAGGCGCAGCAACTCATTCCTTCAAAGAGTTTCATTAGGGTTAGTAGTTTTGCCCCTCATATTCTCTAATACAAACATGGATCCATTTCTAGCACATACAGATATCCATGTAGAAATGTTTTCTGACCATATTGTATTGTAGTTTATAAAAAAGAATGTGGCATCAGTATTGGAGGAAGGATCACCAATAACCTGTGTCAAATAGATAATACAACCTTGTTTGCTGAAAGAGCACTTGGATAACTTACATCTTCTTAGATCAAGGACTACAGGTTTCAGTATGAATTTCACCGGATCCAAACTATGGTCTTTTCAGTTACGTGCTATGAATCTGAAAATTTAACATTGACTAAGGGAGACAAAAGAAGAATTAATGCCTTAAAGTTGTAGTGCTAGAAAAGAGGACTGGCTATCTAATTGACTGCCAAAAGAATAAACAAATATATCTTGGACAGCATGTAACCAGAGTGCTTCTTGGAGGCAAGGGTGGTAACACTTTGTTTTGCATACTTTGGGTGTATTCCTAGGAGAGGCGATCCCTTGGAGAGGGATCATGCTTGGAAAGGTGGAGGATCAGTGAATGAGAGGAAGACTTCAACAAGATGGATTCATACTGTGACTGTGGCAATCTGCTCAGGTGTATCAGACATGATAAGGATGGTGTAGGATAGGACAGCGTTCAGGTCTGTTGTTCACTATGACTCCTGTGGGTCTTGACAGCTCCTAACAGCAACAACAGCCACCCAGAGGAGGCACCTGTCTGGTGGTTAAGATCCACCAACTGCATCTCGGGAGAAAGATGAGTAATCTGTCATGCAATTTATAGACTCTGAAAACCTGCTGGTGAGTTAGCTAGGAGTTGGTTCTGATTTTGTTGTTGTTGTTGGTACATGTCATCGATTCAGCTACAACTCATAGAAACTCTATGAATAACAGATCTGAACCCTACCCTATCCTGTTCCAGCCCCGTCATCTCTGCCACACTTGAGCCCATTGGTAGAGTCACTGTGTGAATCCATCTCATTGAGGATCTTTCCTTCCTTTTCTAACTCTTCATACTTTTCCAAGTTTGATGACCTTTTACAAGGACTGGTCCCTCCTAGTGGCCAAAGTTTCATTTTCTTTCCTATAAGAAGCTCTGTGACTCCTCTCTTTCCAATGCACATTTGTTTGTTCTCTTTATAGTCCATGGAATATCTATTAATATGTATTCTTCTCCAGCACCACAACTCAGAGGCATCGATCCTTTGTCTGTTATCTTTATTCACTATCCAATTCTCAGATGCATAGGAAGTCATTGAAAAGACATGGCTTGGATCAGGTGCATCATAGTCTTTCAGCTGGTATCGTTGCTCATCAGCACTTTGGAGAAGTCCTTGACTGCAGACATTCCCAGTGTAACACATATTTTGATTTCCTAACTGTTGGTATCCAGATTGTTGGTTCTGGTAAGTAAGGTAAAATTGACAATTTCTATCTTTTCTCCATCTATCATGATTCTGTCTATTAGCCCAGTGGTGAGGATTTTTGTTTTCTTCATTGTCATCATAATAATGATGTAATAATAACAATAATAATAAATTTGTTTTCTTAATAATAATAAAGAATAATATCCCTACGTCTAGACTGAATACTCCAGAATCTTTATGAGTGAAACTCAAGCAGCATTTTTTTTAAATACAATTTTTATTTTATACCGGTTTATTTACAAAGTTTGTATGCATTGTTTTTCACACTGGATTTTCCCATTTCCTTTACTCATCCCTACCTTCACCCATCAAATTATGCGACCCTATGATAAACCACCTGTCACTCACGGTGTTGTACTTCAAGATGGATCTAGAAATTACTTTTTTTACTATAAAGGCAACCCCATTTTTCCTTGTCTTTTCATCTCCAGAGT
>NW_006399921.1:828172-839168 GCF_000299155.1 Elephantulus edwardii | reverse complement strand
GCAGGAGGGGAAGACCCTCTATGAAATGGATTGATTCGGTGACTGGGATAATAGGGATGGGTGTGTCAGAGGCGGTGCGGTTGGCGCAGGATAGAGCACGGTTTAGGGCTGTTGTGCATAGGGTCGCTATGAGTCGGAAACGACTCGACGGCACATAACAACAACAACAACAACAACAACATGATTAACCACCACCACCACCCTTGCCCATCCTCACTCCTCTGCTCCCACCCTCTCCCCCTTGGATCCTGGTGCACGTTCTATAATAGTGGTCTTATACCGTATTTGTCCTTATGAGACTGAGTTGGTTCACTTAGCATAATGCCTCCCAAGTTAGGTAGTGATTTACAAAATAATTGCTTCTGTATGCTGCATAGTGTTCCATCATGTGAGTATACCATAATTTCTTAACCCAATCCATTGTGGTTGGACATTTGGGCTGTTTCCATGTTCTTGTGATGGTGAGTAACACTGCTATGAACAATGGTGTACAAGTGTCCATGTGTACCTCAGTTTTCATTCTCTCAGGATATATTCCAAGCAGTGAAAAAGCTGGGTCCATGAAATTTCTATGCTCAACTTTTTGAGGAAACACTAAACTGTCAAGCAACAATTTTTTAAATTCCTCAGGTGATTCTGATAATTAACCAGGGCTAAAACTTTTCTGTTCAATACACCAGGTTGTTTGTGACTTTGATGAGTTTATCTTTTTCTAGCTAAGGTTCAGCTAGAAAAATTGGATTTTGTTGTTGTTGTTCAGGACTTTTTATATGTTGCCAGACTGTTGATGCAATCACAATGAAGAATCAGTGAGAAACCAAACCAATTGCTGTGGAGTCAGTACAAATGAGTGGTGACCGAATATCCATCGAGTAGAATCGGGCTCCATAGAGCTTTCAGTGGCTGACTTTTCAGATGTAGACAGCCAGACCTTTCTTCCGAGACACCTTTGAGTGGCCCTGGACCTCCTCCATATTTTCAGTCAGCAGCAAAATGTTCAACTACTTGCTTCACCCAGAGACCCCTCCTATCAGAGAGAAGGAACAACTAGAAATAAAAATTTAGAGAACTTTTTATCCCTGTAATCTCTCAGTTGTGGCAACCTCATTACTTTTTGACAAAATGAGACTGAGGCAATGAATGTAGTCAGCTGTGATGTAGAAGAAAACTTCTGTCCTATTCTTTGCCCCTTTTTCCTCCTCCCCTGATACCATTCTGTAGAGAATTTAGCTTGCTCTTTCCTCTTTATTCATGTTTACTTGTTATGGCTTTGAAATGCTGTACTATGTATTCCAGTCCCTAACTGCTCTCTAGGAGGTGAGGGACTCAGTGAGAACTGCCTGCCCTTGATCCCAGAGCTGCATATTGGAATACTATGCAGCACTCAGGAGCAACGATTTTATAAAATACTATATAACTTGGGAGAGGCTAGAGAGCATTTTGCTGAGTGAAATATCTCAACCATATAAGGACAAGTATTGCACAAGGCCACTATTGTGAAAATAGAAAGATAACTGAGTAAGATGTATATAAATGTTCAAAAGGGAAAGGAGAGAAGTGGGGCAGCAAAAGGCAAAGGGGGGAAAATCACTGGGGTAGCAGAGGTTAGTGGATGAAGGGAAGGTGAAGTAGTAGAAAGGTTTAATGGCGTAAAGAGATGGGGTGACAATAGGCAATGGTTGTTGTTGTTGTTGTTATGTGCCATCGAGTTGCCTGCGACTCATAGCAACTCTATGCACAAGAGCCCTAAACGCCCTTCTATCCTGTGCCAATCTCACCATCTCAAACACACTCATTCCCACCACTCCATTCACAGAATTGATCCATCTCATCGAGGGTCTTCCTCTCCTGCGCCGGCCCTTCACTCTGCCAAACATGATGTTCCTCTCCAAGGACCAGTTCGTCCTTGCAAAATGCCTGAAGTATGTCAGACAAAGCTTCAGAATCCTTGACTCCAAGGAGCATTCTGGCTTCACCCTCTCCAGAAGAAACTGGTTTGTTCTCCTAGCAGTTCATGGTATATTTAACACTCTTCTCCAGCACCACAGCTCAAAGGCATCAATTCTCTGTCATCCCTATTTACTGTCCAATTCTGATGCATAGCATGTAATTGCAAAGACCATAGCCTAGATCAGGCGCACCTTAGTTTCCATCCTGACGTCGTTGCTCTTCAGTACTCTTGAGAGGTCCCTCACAGCCGACTTTCCCAATGCAATTCATCTCTTGATTTCCTGGCTGCTATTACCAAGAGTGTTGATTGTGGAGCCAAGTAAACTAAAACTTTTAACTACCTCAATCTCTTCACCATCCATACTGATGCTGCCAACTGGCCCAGTGGTGGCAATCTCTGTTTTCTTGATGGTGAGCTTCAATCCATATTGAAGAGTGCAGTCCTTGACCTTCTGCAGCAAGTGCTTCAGATCCTCCTCAGTTTCAGCAAGCAGGGTTATGTCATCCACAATGGTAATTACAGAAAATACAATGTATACCAATGATTATATAAAACATACAGTACATGTATAAAACACAATGTAGATGAATGATTATATGTAAACCAATAAAATATATTTCAATGCCCACAGTCAAGGACTATGTTTTGGAAGATGTCCACCTAACATCTTCTTGGGATATTTTGTGCACTTGGCTCTGCTTCAAACAGGGAGAAAAGTGAGAAATTACCACATTCTTTGGCATTATGAGGATACTAATAAACTCAATTCAACTCATTGTTGTCAAGCGAGAATAGACTTATAACTGACCCTCCACTAGATTTTCAGAGTGTGCATCTCACAGGCGGAGATTGCTTATCTTTCTCCTGTGGAGCAGCTGGTGGATTCGATCAGCCTCTCTCTGTGTTGACAGTGTGACTCCGTGTCCAATAGGCTGCCATGAGGATACTAGTAGTTAATACTTACTGAATGTTTGTGTGTGAGCCAGGGCTTTACTTGCATCACCCTTTCTCACATTCACACCATTCCGGCAAGCTTGGTACTTCTATTATCCTAACTTTAGAGACGAGAGAAACATAGTGGAGTGAAGCAACTTCTCCAAGGTCTCTCCATTAACAAGGAGCAATCTGGTACATACCCTCCACGAATCCGAGAACATTTTTATACTTAACTAATATAATTCTCATATGAAGTAGGTCCTATCTATGTTTGACTGGTGAAGAAATGAGAACAGAGTAAAGTTAAATAGCTTGCTGCTTCTCATGGTTGCATAGATTGTCATAAATTGTTTGAACAATATTTGAAGGAAGGCATTTTTCAACTGATTTAGCTGATGGCCGAAATGGAATAGGATTTTTCTACATAAATCCTCCCTTAAGATGTTTCTTTAAGAAAATGAGCAGAGCACATTGGCCTCCATGCCAGAGGCACCCTAGCAAATGCTGATATGTGTGGCGTGTTAGAGGTCTTTAAGCGCGATGGTGTCCACTTGGTCTCATCCTTGCAGTGACGGTGGGAGGAGGTCTGGCCCACTGTCAGCCCTGTGCTCATGCTCTTGACTGTTGGGCTGTGCCCCTCCATGGGCATTCACCCGTTCATGCTGCTGGCCACACAAAGAGGCTCCAGCGACCAGCAGAATTGTAATGGTACCCCAAGGTTTCCTCCATTTGGAAACCAGAAGCACCAAGGACAGGCAGGCACCTGGATAATTTGATGAAAATAGTATTGGTGTAGAAGGGAATCCTGGTGTAGTGCCTCATGGAGAGGGGATGAGGAGGTGAGAAGGCAGTGGCAGTGGCAAGAGCTGGCCTGAGGACTTGTCAAGACTGGATCCTTGACATCCACACCAGTGAGTAGTGTCCCAGAGGGGCCATGATCTTGTATTCGTTTCTTTGGAAGGAGAAATCTGCCTTCTGGTGTACGTCTGACCACAGGCCTGCCCTTTTAAGTAGATAACTAATCAGAACAGTGGTGACAGTGGTGGCTAAGATGCTGTTAATCAGCCTATAGTGGAGTACTTACTGCGTTCCAGATATACACTAAGAACTCTGACAAGCTCTCTTGTTGAGTTGCCATGCCACAGGCAGGAACTGTTCTTATCCCCACTTGATAGAGGAAAGAGCAGCTGCGTTTTCCAGTATCCTGGCAAGTATATGACAGAGGCAGGACTAGCCAGGGCTGCCTGGTCCCATGCTCGAATGCCTCCTGTTTGCTGAAAGTAGCTCTCAGTTACAGCACCTGTAGCTCTCCGGATTTAGAATTCCAGAACCCTGAAGTTTTAGCTCTGTGAGGAATTAAAGGTAAATTTCTCTGCTCTCTCATTTTTAAAAACATCTCTCATTTTCTTGTAAACTAAAACACAGATTAGAAAACCAACAAAATATAGATACAGGACAAGAAGTAGGATCCTGCGAGGGAGCTCCAGTGGCTTGGCTTGTAGGGAGCTAGCTGTACTGTTAAACCAGACTTGATCCTCTCTATGATTAGAATCCACCAATGGCTCCTACCATTCCATGTATAGCCTCTCAAAAGCCCACTCGAGGGTCCACTATGAGTCAGTTCTGACTGTACGGCAATGAATTG
Organism: Elephantulus edwardii; assembly: GCF_000299155.1. NCBI lineage: Eukaryota > Metazoa > Chordata > Mammalia > Macroscelidea > Macroscelididae > Elephantulus > Elephantulus edwardii. Next base: position 834,636 of record NW_006399921.1, on the reverse strand, counting down.
AGCTACTCTCAAAGCCCTTCTCTGCACCAGCCACAGACTGTTGTGTTGTTGCTGTTGTTATGTGCCATCGAGTTTCCTGTGACTCAAAATGAGCCTCTGTCCAACAGCCCTAAACCCTGCTCTATCCTGGCAATCTTATTGTCTCCCATGCACCCACTCCCATTACCCCAGTCACTGAATCCATCTCATTGAGGGTCTTCCTCTCCTGCGCTGTCCTTCCACCCTCCCAAGCATGATGACCCCTTCCAAAATAACCACTTTCTAAACTTTCAGAACAATACTTGCATTGTGCTTTCTTAATGATTTACCATTCAGTTGTAGTAGTCTTGAGGTTCTACTGTTGTCTTCCCTTTTTAAAACTCAGAGCCTGGACTTGGCTGTTGAGTGCTCAGAGTGTATGTAATTCAACATGTCCTCTGTCATCTTTGTTTCCTGCAAATGTGCAGTTGTATCTAGAAGTTGATCTGACTGAGGTTTCATATTTTTGGTAGGATTATGGCTGATGTGTGCTCTTGTCTCAGGAAATACACAGTGCCTGGCTGTCTCTCTTTTGTGATATTAATAGTCGTTGATGCACACAGTCTAAATTTATCAGTTCATCAGATGTTACAAAATTATGATATTCCACCATTCCTTTTAATGTGTTAGTTGAACACTTTTTAAAAGAGGTGCTTCCCCTTCAAAGCCATTTGATTGCCCCATCTTGTGGTTCAGACTGCAAAAATGGAATAAATGTGTGAATATTTGTATTTGCCCATTTAAAAGATACTGAGTTAGTTCTCTATTTTCTATTGAAGATGACAAATGAGTTGTTAATGTTGTTGCTTAAATCTAATCTCTCATTTTTAGAATGAGGTCATTGAGATTCAGAGGAGTTAAGCAACTGATTAAAGATCACACAGCAGATTTGTGGTAGCGTTGAGCTCCAAATCTCAACTATTTAACTATGTTTTTATTTTTCCCTTTCAGTAACAGACCCTCAGGCCAAGAACTGTGGTCTCTGAAACTTCTATGGCGTGATGTGAAATGACCCAGTACTGGCCAGCTTGCTGTCTCTGTGCTAGTGGGCACTGGTGAGGGGCAACCTGCAGTTTCTGATCTGCTCTTGAGAGGGCTGACTGCAAACCCTGGAAAGTCGGATTGATGTCAGCGAGTCATGGGGCTGCACTCAGATTGCAGCGGATAGGAATTTCAGCGCTGGCTGCCACAAAGGTCCCCCTTGCCAAATCCTGTCTCAGCTTATCATTAGAAGGGAAATAGCCAAGAGTTTGCCTTTGTGTCCCCTCCCCCAAGGAGAGATTGAAAAACAGAAAAAGCCCACCCAGCCCATGCCTTTGCTGTCAAGTCAGTTCTGTACTACTCTCTGTATCAGAGTAGAACTGCCCTACAGTGTTTTATGTCTGTGATCTGTCAGAGTTAGATTGCCAGGTCTGTCTTCTACAGAGCCCTTGGCCAAGTTTGAACGGCCAGTCGTTTGATTAGCTGAGTGCTTAACTGTGTACCACCAAGGGTTGGGGTCGGGGGAGGCAATGGGGGAAGAGGCAGTGGATTTGTTAGAGGAGGCCAGGGTGAGAGATGAGGGAGGAGATTCTCAAAGGAGATTGGGAGAAGAAGGGGGTATTTTGTAACCCTCTGTGTTTGAGAGAGAGATAGAGAGAGAGAGAGAGAGAGAGAGAGAGAGAGAGAGATTGTTTACCTTCTTAAGCAGCCCATCTGTTCACACCTACTTGCATCGTTGTTGACCTTCTCCAGACTCACCTACTTGTTCTACTCTGCCCCCTCCTCTGCCCCTCTTCTCCTTGCTGCCCTCACCCCTCCTCCTTACCAGGCCCGAGGACAGGAGGAGAGTGACAACAGCAGAGAGTGGCCAGTGAGTGATAAGGGCGCTCTTTTCTGTGTCTTGACGCAAACCCTCGGCTCACTTGCGTGTTGCCAAGCCAGTCAAGGACAGGCCAAGGCTGCTGCGGTCTGGACTGTGTTCTGAAGTACTGTGGTTACCCTGGCTGCAAAGGAGGATTACTTGAACTGGACTCTTGGAAGTGGAGTCAATGTCAGAGATAACCTGACATTGGGAGATACTTCCTGTGCTGAGTCACAGAATTAGGATCCTGGGGCAAAAGAAGCTGGTCACACTTGTTCTCTTCTTGGCTGGAGAGTGTGAGGGACATGAGTGTTACAAGAAGAGAATGTATCATAGGGAAGATGCTATGGGGAGTGCTTTTTTAAATCTCAGCTTATGAAATTAGTCATTGGTGATGAGAATATTATAAAACACTAAAGTTGTTGTTTACTGTTAGGTTGTTGAGCTGACTACAATTCGTAACAATCCTATGAACAACAGATCTGAACCTTGTCCTATCCTGCTCTGTTCTGATAATCTCTATCATGCTTAAGCCTTTGTCTACCGTCATTGTTTCAATTCTTATTGTCGAGGGTCTTCCTCTCTTTCAGTGCCCTCTACTTTTCCCAGCCATGATTTCTTTTCCTAAGAACCGGCCCCACTTGATGACACACCCTAAGTATGTGAGATGAAGTTTCACCATTCTTGCCTCTAAGAAGCAACCTGGTTTAACTTCCTCTAGGACAATTTTTCCCCCCTTTTGGCAGTCCATAGTATATTCAGTGCTCTTCAACAGTACCGTAGTATCAATTATTCTTCAGTCGTTCTTATTTATTGTCCAACTTTCAGATGCATCCAAAGCAGTTGAAACTTTCATTGCTTGAATCAGGAGCACCTTAGTCTTTCAACAGATATCCTTGCTCTTAAACACTCTGTAGAGGTTTTCCCAGTGCAACATATCTTGATTTCTTGACTACTATTGTCATGGTTGTTGATTGTGAATCTAAGTAGAATGAAATAGTGGACAACTTCAATCTTTTCTCCATTTATCATGATATTTTCTGTCATCTATTGCCTATTTGTCCAGAGGAGGAGGAGGAGGAGGAGGAGGTGGTATAATCCATATTATTGAAGGCTGTAGTCTTTGATCTTCTTCAGTAAGTGTTTCAACTCTTCATAAGTTTCTACAAGCAAGGTTGTATCACCTGTGTAACACAGATTGTTGATGAATCTTCTCCAATCCTCATGTCCCATTCTTCATATAGTGTAGTTTCTCAGATGATTTGCTTAGTGTACAGATTGAATTGATGTGAAGAAAGGATACAGTCTGATGCACATCTTTACCTGATTTTTTAAGCTATACAGTGTCTCCTTGTTCTGTTCAGATAACTGCTTCTTGGCCTATGTATAGGATTTACATGAAGCAGAGTAGGCAATAGACCAAGGTGCCTTACATGGAAAAGGTGAATATTGTTTCAAGAACTTCTTTTCAGTATTGTGTGTGAGGTGTTTGTATTGGATCACAATGTATTTCTAGTGCTGGTTCACAGCTGAAAACCTTGAACTCCATTGTTCTTTAGAAAAAGCAAAGGAGAGTTGGGAGCCATCACTGATTTTACCATTAAATAGCTGTGTGACTTGTGGTGAATTGTTTAACTTTTCCGAGCTTTCCTTCCTTCTGTGACGTAATTGCTGAAACCAAATGAAGAAATCCGACTTAAGATTTCAAAGATGACTTTGATCCTAGCAATTCAATAATTTTTAAGCTAGAGTTGAGAGTCCAGCCTGTCCTTAGGGAACTTCAGGGGGGACTATGATATCCTAAAATAAAGATGACAGGTTCCGATATGCAGAAATTGCCAGCAAGACATACTTTTCTATCTTAGATTTGTTTCGTTCTTTTGTGCATTCTCTCACTCACTGGCTTATCAAGTATAGATGATGTGCACTCTCCTAGGTACTGAGGAGTCAACAGCAGAAGGAAACACAAACTTCCTGCACATTTTGTGCACCTCCTTTAGACATCTCTGCTGGCGTTAGTTTCCTTATGTCTTACTATACATCTTAAACAAAACAAAAATGAGAGCTTTTTTAAGCTTGGGATAGTTATTTTTTTTCTTCAATCATTGGTTTGGATCATCAGTTCTTCTTTCTATAATGTGGGAGTATAATACAAGGTTTGAAAGGTCTTCTGAAAGTAGTTTTCACTAAGAAGGGTTATCTGAAATAATAACCACAAGTAAATGCCTAGGGAGGATAGAAGGAGAATTGATGCCTTTGAGCTGTGGTGCTGGAGAAGAGTATTGAATGTACCATGGACTGCCAAGAAAACAGATTCATCCTGGAGAGGGTTAAACCAGGCTACTCCTTGGAGGCAAGGATTCTGGGGCTTCGTCTGACGTGCTTTGGACATGTTGTAAGGAGGGACAGGTCCTTGGAGAGGGACATCATACTTGGGAGGGTGGAGGGACAGCGCAGGAGGGGAAGACCCTCTATGAAGTGGATTGATTCAGTGACTGGGTAATCAGGATGGGTGTGTCAGAGGCAATGCGATTGGCACAGGATAGAGCAGGGTTTAGGGCTGTTGTACATAGGGTCGCTATGAGTCACAAATGACTCGACGGCACATAACAACAAGAACAACAAAATGGAAATTTAGACTGGAGGGTAATGTTTTCCTTGAATAATCTTTGTGGGGTTGTTTTCCCCCCTGGGAGCCCCTGGAACCATAGCTTGTTCAAGGAAAGGCACTTCACTTTGAAATGCTCAGTTTCAGCTTTCTTGACATACACTTCTACTCTCAGCAAAAGGGTAAGAAGCCTTCTCTGTGGATTTTGGGAATGGGATGACATCTTCCAGTCTGGGTAGACAGAGGAGTTACTTGTTTGCAGGGGGAATAGGCAAAGTGAAACCAGCAGATTGCCTTGGCTGCCAGGACGCTTGCATTATTCCAATGCATTCTATTCTGTTGTACAGTGAGCCCCATGGGGACTCTGGAGTTTGCAATCATGCTGGCCGCTAGAGGGCGTAAATAGCCTGCCACTCCTCACTATGTACTGATTGATCCCAGGTGTTCCTCAGGTTTAGCCAGGCAGAGTCAAACACAGCTGATTTAATGAAATTCAAAGAAATTGGGACAAGTCAGAGTCCCCAAATCCCAGAGCAATTGCAAATTGACAAGCTTGGGTTTGTCTCTCAACTGTCAGATAATGCAAGCCTACTTGTTGGTTTAGTGATTGAACAGATAGGTATTGAAAACTGTTTATGTACCAAGCACTGAATGATTGCTGTTAGCCTCTGAGGCGTTATGGTAACTCTTAAGCATATGAAATGAAATTCTGCCTCATTTTGCGCCTTATGGCTTGTGGATGATTTGCAGAAGTAGACTTCCAGGTTCTTCTTCCCAGTCCATCTTCTGGAAGCTCCACTGAACACTGTCCACCATCATGACAACATGTAAGTCTCCACTGGCAGGTAGGTGGTGGTGGTTCATGAGGTGTATTGACTGGGGATTTAAACCAGGTCTCCAAAATGAGAGTTAATAATTCTACCAATGACACCTTATATGCACTGAAATAGACCATGGAAATATAGCCTTCAACAAGGTAAACCTTCCAGCTCTCCATAAGCTCGCTATCTCAATTTACCCATAGATGATAGGCTATGTGCTTCCTGGAGTGTTTACAGCATGGTTCTAAACACAAGGTTTGAAGGCTTTCTTGTGTCAGTTAGAGGCTCTAAGGCTTATGACCATAATCATGACAAGTTTGAGTGGAAGAAATTTAGCAAAGTGGACTTTTGATGCTTTTAGTATTACAGGTTTACTTGGAACAGCTGTGTGAGACTGGCCATATAACCTCATTGTGGAGACACTACTTTGCTGTGTAAAATTGAAGGGGTGTCTCAGCTGTCCGGAATCAAGTTTGCCCAGCTCTTTTCAGATGAGCCAGGACACCAAAACTGTTACCAGTATAAAGTAAGGGAAATATTATTAGGCTTTATGTTGTTTTTGTTGTTATGTGCCCTCAAGTTGCCTGTGACTCATAGTGACCCTATGTCCAACAGCCATAAACCCTGTTCTACCCTGTGCCAATCTCACTGTCTCTGACACACCTACCGCCATTACCTCAGTGACTGAATCGATCCATCTCATCAAGGGTCTTCCTCTCCTGTGGTCTCCCTCTCCAAGGACTGGTCCCTCCTCGCAACATGTCCAAAGTATGTCAAATGAAGCTTCAGAATCCTTGCCTCCAAGGAGCAGCCTGGCTTCACCCTCTCCAGGATGAATTTGTTTGTTTTCCTAGTAGTCCATGGTATATTCAATACTCTTCTCCAGCATAACACCTCAGGGACATTAGTTATCCTTCTATCATGCCTAGTAATTGTCCAGCTTTCTAATGCATAGCAAGTAATTTCAAAGACCATGGCCTGTATCAGGTGCACTCTAGTCTTTAGACTGACATTGTTGCTCTTCAGTACTTTGGAGAAGTCTCTGACGTCAGACTTTCCCAGTGCAATTCATCTCTTGATTTTCTGGCTGCTGGTACCAAGAGTGTTGATTGTAAAACCAAGCAAACTGAAGCTGTTAACAATCTCAGTCTTGTCAACATCTATCATGGTGCTG
>NW_006399921.1:802980-817206 GCF_000299155.1 Elephantulus edwardii | reverse complement strand
AACAGTGGCATCATGTAATATTTGTCCTTTTGTGACTGGGATATTTCACTCAGCATAATGTTCTCCAGAGTCAACCATTTTGAATAATATTGCAGCACAGCTTTGTAGCACTAGGCTACTAGAGCACCTGTGGTGGGGATGGCATTTCATTCCATTGTAGATGAGGTTCCCAGGCTGACTCCAGGGCTGACTCCAAGGCAGCTAATAACAGCAAATGCCTCACTTATCCACTCTCATGCCTGAAATTCCCCATCCTGGTCAACACTACTAGCATTTGTCAGCTGGAACGCTTCTGGTTTTCTGTTCTACCTTTCTTTCCCCCAAGTAGGAGTCTGAGCTGGTGATTGACACTTGCTTGTTTGTCCAGGCCTTTGGGTTCTGTGTTGCTGTAACACGGCTGATTACCAATTGGCAGAGATGAGAAACACATTTGCAGTTCAAGGATCTTGGCCTGCAGTTAACATAACTTTCTGTAAACATTCTTGTAGTGAAAAATGGCAAGTCTGATTAAAATAAAAGTTGAGCATTTACTGTGACGAAAGAGCATTTGGCAAAAAGTTCTTGCCAAAGAGCTCTAATAAAGGCAGATGATAGGGGGTGTAAGAGGGGGGATCCAGCTGGGCTTTTGATTGGCTAACATTTACAGAGCTGATGGTACCAGAGTCTTGGGTGAGGACCTCTCAAGGATCTGCCTCCTTTGTCTGGATGACTTCAGGTGACAGGAGTGTGGCTGACCCCTAATACTGCCGGTTTTCTGGCATCTAGATAACTGCACTTGTGTAAACCGAGTTGCTTTAGCATTGTGATGGTGAAATACAAGGATGTTTTTTAAAGAAGAGAATGGTTGCAAACAAAAATGTATTAATCCTACTGCTCAAAGAGAGAAAATGGGATTTTGATACTTTTGTAACATTAGTTTTGTTTTGTTTTTACAATAAACTTTTAATTTATAAGTGGGGAAAGCCCACATTAAAGTAACAATAGAATGCATAGTACAATATATATGTAAGCCAGTACAGAGTATTGTCATTTAGTATGACTGTAAGATGGAGGCAATCACTTTGTCTCCCAGGTCCAAGGAGCTGTTGCCTATTACATCTGCTTTGCATAGTCCTCTGATCAGGATTTCAGAACTCTGTATAAACTATTTTGACCACTCTAGAGTCTTGAATATCCAGAGGATTGACAAAAGAATAAACATATCTGTCTTGGAGAAAGTACAACCAAGTTTTTCTTTAGAGGCAAGAACAATGAAATATTAACTTGCATAGTTTAGTCATGTTGTCAGGTGGGACTGGTCCTTAGGAAAAGACATTTTTTTTGGAAAAGGTGGAGGGCCCTCAAAAAGATGGCTTGACATAGTGACTCTAACAGTGAGTTTGAGCCAATCAGTGATGGCTGACGATGGCACAGGATAGGACCAGGTTTAGATCGTTATTCTTTAGGGTTGCTATGAATGGTAGTCAACTCAACAGTGCCTAACAACTAACAGAGCTTAGGCTTACTGTTACAAAAATGGCAACAGTGGGACAAATTTGGCCATGCATTCAATGTCCTTTGGTCTTGCCCATGTTACCATTAAACATTCATTTCTTTTTCAGAAATGTTTCTTTAAACATTTGAGTCTTAATTCAAGCTTGTTCCACAATTCTCAAACCTCCCACAACCAGAAAGCCAGCATTAACATTTTCCACAATAGTGAACCTTTCCTTTCCAATATGTAGACAAAGAGCATGTTTTCTCTCCCTGTAATAATGATGATGATTATTATTATGGCAGTTACTGGGCTTTGTAAAGCCTATTATGTATGTATTTTGAGAGTCCGTTCTAAGAACACCTTATGAATTATCTTTCAGTTTATAAAGTGGTTAGTTAACAGAAATCATATGTGGTCATCACTGAAGATTCATTTAGAGGAAATGGGAATAAACTCTAGTAACAGGAAATTGGATGTCCTTCAGGTAAATTTTCCACACGTGATGGATGTTTCCTGTTACTGGTAACAAGAGAGCTAGTGAAACCTTCCCAGAAAAATCTTCAGAATGAGGATAGATTCTCACCCACTGTTGGGTTTCCAGGTTGTAAATCATAATGAGAAGAGACCTCCCATCTTTTTTCCTTGGGAGCAGCTGGTGATTTTGAAGTGGTTTCAGGGGCTGGTGAATCCAACAGCAAGTAGGCTGCCAGCTCAGAGGGCTGTAGAAGCTGGTGAGTCAGGTCTGAACAGTGACTCCTCGTTGCAGGGCTGATGAACTCAAAGGGGAAGGTCACAAGGCGGTGGCAGCTGGTGAATCCCAGGAACTTAAGGTCCACAGTCAACGTTGTTGTTGTTGTTGTTAAGTGCCGTCGAGTCGCAGGCGACTCATAGCGGCCCTATGAAGGAGAGTCCTCAACGCTTGGGTGCCTTTTATCCTCTCTCCAGGTTCATAGGGTTTCCGGAGGCAAGCTATTATGGAAGTGGATGCCACTCCTCCTTCCAACAGCCAACATTAGTTTATTTTAATGACAAATTGCATTAGTTAGAACAAAGGTTTGGGAAATTTTAAGTACAGATTGTTGTCATTGTTGTTGTGGACCATCAAGTTGGAGCTGACCCTCTAGTGGGTTTTTAGAGGCAGTTAATTTCATGGGAGGAGAATGCCCATCTTTTTCCTGCAGGGCATCTGGTGGATTTGAACTGTGTGTGCCTTTGGTATTGCAGTACAGCTTCGTGCCATTAGGCCACCTGAGCTCCGTAAGTACAAACTGTGGTTGTTGTTAGGTGCCGTTGAGTCCAATATGACCCATAGCAAACCTATAAACAAAAGATCTGAATCCCCTTCTATTCTAAACCATCCTCACACTTCCTGAAACACGGGAGCCCATTGCAGTAGTCACCGTGTCAGTCCACCTGCTGGAAGGTTTTCCTCTCCTTTGCCAACCCTCCACCCTTCCCAGCATCATGTTCTTCTCCAAGGAATAGCACCTCCTGTGAACATGCCCTAAGTATGTGAGAGACAAAGCCTCATTATTCTTGCCTCCAAAGAGCACTGTGGCTGCACCCTCTCCAAGACATATCTGTTCTTTTTCTTGGCTGTCCATGGGATATTCAGTGCTCTTCTCCAACACCACAGCTCAAAGGTGTCAATTCTTTTTCTGTCATCCATTTCATTGTCCAGTTCTCAGATGCATAGCTAGTAATTGGAAAGACTACGGCCTGAATCAAACACATGTTAGTCCTCAAACTGACATCACTGCTCCTCAATAATTCGGAGAAGCCCCTAACTACAGATTTTGCCAATGCACTGTGTCTCCTTATTTCCTAACTGCTTATACCAAGGGTGTTAATTGTAGATCCAAGCAAGACGAAGCTGATGACAGTCTCAATCTCTTTTCCATCCATTATGATACTGCCTATTAGTCTAGTGGTAAACATCTTTGTTTTCTTGACTTTGAGGTATAATCCATACCGAAGGCTGCATTTCTTGATCTTTGGCAAGAAGTGCTTCAAGTCCTCCTCATTTTCAGCAAGCAAGGTTTCATCCGTACAATGCAGGTTATTGATGAGTCTCCCTCCAATCCTTATGCCCCACTCCTCTTCATAGTGCCCATTTTCTTGGATAATTTGCCTAGCATACATATTGAATAGGTATTTAAAATTTTTTTATTTTGTTAATTTTTGTGCATGTACCGTCAAATCTGATCTGACTGGTACAGGAGTAGATTGCCCCTCCTTCTCCAGGAGAGCATCTGGTGGATTCAAACAACGCACCTTTGGGATTGCAGTGCAGCTTCTTGCCTCTAGGCCTCCAGAGCTCCCCTTGAATAGATATTGAGAGAGAATACGATCTTGACACACTCCTTAATTTTAAACCATGCAGTGTTCCCCTGCGCTATTCAAACAACAGCCTCCTGGTCCAGGTATAGGTTACTCATGAGCACAATCAAGTGCTCTGGGATTCCCATTCTTCTCAATGTCAGCTACAACTTGGTATAATCCATGAAGTCAAATGCCTTTGCATAGTCAATAAAGCACAAATAGACATTCCTCTGGTATTCCTTACTTTCAGCGAGGATCCATCTGACATTAGCAATGATGTCCTAGATGCCACAGTCCCTTCTAAATCCTGCTTGAACTTCTGGAAGTTCCCTATTTATGTACTGTTCTAGTCGTTTTTTAATTATCTTCAGTAGTATTTTGCTTGCATGTGATATTAATGATATTGTTCAATAGTTTCCACATTTTGTTGGCTCACCTTTCTTGGGGAAAGGGAATATGGACCTCTTCCTATCTGTTGGCCTGGCTGCTGTCCTCCAAATTTCCTGGCATAGACTGGTGAGTGCATCCAAGGCTGCATGTGTTAGCTGAAACAAGTCAGTAGTATCCCATCGATTCCTGGGGCCTTATATTTTTGCCAATGCCTTCAATGCAGCTTCTGCTTCCTCCTTCATTAGCATTGGCTCCTGTTCATATGGCACTTCCTGAAATTCCTCAGTGTCAATCAGTTCTTTCTGGTACAGTGACTCTGTGTATTCCCTCCATTTCTTTTGTTGCTTTCTGGGTCATTCAATATTATTACCCATATCATCTTTCAATATTGCAACACAAGGCTTAAATTTGTTTTTCTGTTTTCTCAGCTTGAGAAATGGAGAGTGAGTTAAAAAGTACAGATTAGGAGGTTATTTTCTTGGACTCCACTTAGCTATTAAAGTTACACACTTCACGCACTGTTAAATGTCAACAAAAGTAAATTTTTTCCCTTAACATTGCCCAATCCTAACCATAAACATCTATTAAAAAGATTCTCTCTCTCTCGCTGCTATTGAGACTCACTCATTGCTGACCCTCCATTGGATGGTGAGAAGGCTATAAATCGAGTAGGAGGAGCTTACAGTTTTTCTCCCATGGAGCCTTTGGTGTATTTGAACAACCACAGAGAACAGCCTTTGATTTTGCAGCTCAACTCCTCACTGACTAGGCCTTCAAAGCTCCTTATAAGGTTTCTAATTCAACCCATTGTCATGGACTTAGGACTGACTCACAGCTGACCCTCCAGGGGTTTTCAGAGGCTGTAAATCACATGGGAGGCCACTGCCTATCTTTGTCCTGCATAGCAAACTGCAAGCCTTGGTTGTGGTTGACAGCACAACTCTCTGCCCACTAGATATATTGTTGATTGCCTTCAAGTCGAGCATGACTCATGGTGACCCTATGAACAAAAGGCGTCAGGCCTTTTGTAAAGTGTATAAGAGGAGATTGCCTATTTTTTTTTCTTGTGGAGCCCCTCTACAACTGTTGATACCTATCAAAGTTCATAGAGTTTCTGGAGGCATGTTATTTAGGAAGTGGATGCCACTCCTGCTTCCAAACTAGATATATTAGGGTGGGCAAACCCACATATTTCTATATAAACTATACCTAGGTCACAAGTGCTGTGGGAAGTTTTACAGAGAGGATACCATGCATTGTAAGACAGGAAAGGACAAAATGGCATCACTTAGCACAAAGAGGGATTTGACCTAGCCTTTAGTTAGAAGTTTCAGTCATATCAACAGCCTTGGACTTCTCTCTTTTTTTTTTTTTTAGCCTTGGACTTTTCATATGCCTTTTTTCTATGCTCAGAGTTGATGATTTAGATGCCAGTAATACAAGCACCAACAACTAAACAGTGACAGTAAAATCCACAGAAAACTACAAATAAGTAGCAAAGGCAAGGTGTTAGGACATTTACAGTATCCTTTCACCGAGGAATTGTCTTCCCTTCACTTTCTTTTAATACTTAATAACAAATAGGTTCATGACTTCCCCTTACAAATTTCTAATTAGTTTCAAACTGTGGTAGAGTTACAACTACTGAGTCAAAAGATCAGATGTGAGAAAATAGGCTCTCCATTTCTGTGTCCCCTCCCTTTCCCCACCTTCTTGCTACTAAGGCATCTCTGACGTTATTAGCTCAAGTAGGACAGCTGGTAGGCCTCATCTGGGAAGGTTATGGTTTTTTGGATAAAGAAAGAAGAGTTTATAGAAGCAGAAACATTGGCCAGTTCCTCTAGAGATGCAAAACTAAAGCAGCTGAGAGAGAAATTTCTTTCGAGGAAATGGTTCATACACTTGGAGAGGATGGCAAGAGCCCGACTTGGAGATTAGACCTCAGGAGTGTCTAGGAGGCTAATGAGTCTAAGTTGTCACCAGGTAGGATCCTGATGCCTCAGACTGCAGGCTGTGGAGGCTGCCAAATCCAAGGTCAGGTCGTTAAGTCAAGTCTCGAAGTCTTGAGGTAGATGTAAGAACAGAGGAAAAATAACCTAAAACGCAACTTTCTAGCTTTGCCAGTCTACTTATTGCTGCAGATTAAGAACTGATTTAGAGCTAGACCTCCATTGGGATTTTAGAGTACAGCATAAAGTGTGTAAGAGGAAATTGCCTATTTTTTTCCTAGTGAAGTCCCTTGTGAACCACCAGAAGTGCTGTCTTTGGGTTAACAAGCATAGCTCCCTCTGGAGAACTCTACCAGAGTTTTGTTTTATTAACCTTTATTCATTGTCTAACTTTCACATGCATATGACACAATTGAAATTGCTACTACTTGGTTTTGGTGCACCTTAGTCTTTAAAGTGACATCCTTGCATTTGTCCAGTGTAATTTATTTTAGAAAATTTCCCCACTTTCATAGATATTACTTCTATGGATGTTGATTGTGCATCAAAGGCAAACATTGACAGCCTTTCTCTATGTATCATGATGCTTATTTTGCTGGTTGTGAGGATTTTGTTTCCTTCTTGGTGAAGTCATCAGTATGTGCTCCATATTGTCTTTGTTTTCTGCAAGCAAGATCATGACCTCTGCATATTGCTCAGTCCTGGTGCCACATGCATCTTCATGCAGTCCAGTTTCTCAGGTTATTTTCTGAACATACAGCTTGAGTGAATGTAGTGAAAGACACACACTTTTCATTATTGTAAACCTTTCCACATCCCTTTGCTCTGTTTGAATGACTGAGTCTTGGTAGGTGCAGGTTCTCCATGAGCACCGTTAAGGGTTCTGGAATTCCAAATCTTCCCAATGTTATTCAGAATTAGTTCTGATCCACAGAGTCAAATGCCTCTTCATTGTTAAAGCACAGGTAAACATTTCTCTAGAATTCTCTGCTTTCAGCCAAGGTCTATTGGACATTAGCAGTGATATCCACAGTGTCTTCAGAATCTAGCCTGAGTTTCCAGCAGTTCCCTGTCTATATACTACTGCTGCAGTGAAATTTGAATTTCTTCAGCAAGATTTTACTTGTGCTTGATATTAATGATATTGTTATATAATTTCCTCATTTTCTTTTATCACTTTTTTTTAATAGACAAAAATGTAGATCTCTTCCAGTTGGTTGGTCAGGTAGCTAGCCATCATTTCTTGGCATTGACTAGTGAGCTCATCCAGTGCTGCATCTGTACTCTTCACTCCAGGTCTCTAGAGGTGCTGCAGATGAAGTCCTGATGCTGCCAGAAACTCAAGCTTCTGGAGTTGCCAATTTGCTATCTATACACCCACTCTTTCTCTCTGTTTCAAATACTGCACAAAACCCATGCGCTGTAGATTCCACTGATGGGCACGCCGTGCATGTCAGAGCAAAGCTGTGCTCTGTGGCGTTTGCAGTGGCTAATTTTTCAGGAATGGCTCACCAGGCCTTTCCTCTGAGGTGCTTCTGGGAAGGTTCAGCTGTGGTACTAACCTGTATACTGCTTAGGTTTGATGTGCTCCTCGATTAAAATATGTTCCTTCACTGATTCAGAAGCATCCAGGGACTATTTGCATATCCTAAATTTTGTCATTAGAAATCAAGAAATATGTTTAATGTTGATTTTTTTAGGTTTAAAAATATTGTAGTTAATGTTTTATTAAAAATGAATTATGAGAAAATAAAATTTATACATTATACAACAAAGAAGACTATTCTGCACATACACATATATACACAGAACTCTACACTTAGCTCTAGTGGTGGTGTCCTTATTAGTCCTCTATTGCACAAAGAAATTGAAGCCTAGAAAAGTAAGCAGCTTGGTTAAGGTCACACTGCCAGCAAATGTTAAAGCCTGGTTATATGCTCAGATTTGCTTAACCTCAAAATTCCTGCTTCTTGAAACCATGGCATTCTTAAGAGCAGAGGTGAGAAGATATAACATTTTGCAGCTTTAACCATGTTTTTTCCATCTTGTTTTCTGTCCCGTTCAGTGCTGCAATGACAGAAATACTATATGTGGGGGATTTAACAAACAAGCCTCTCGCGGTTTTGGAGGCTGGAAGGCTGGATTCAGGGCACCAGCTCTAGGGGAGTCTTTGTTTGTTGGCTTGATACTAGAGTCTTGTCTCTTCTCAGTTTCCATTTCTGGGAGACCTCTCCCTGGAGAGGGCTTGGAGTGTGGCACCCAGCTTCCTCCATCAGTTCTGGCATACTTCTTGCTTAATCTGCTCTTTTATATCTCAAAAGGGATGAACTTAAATCCTACAATAATACCAAAGAGCCCTTGTGGCCTAGTGGATAGAGAGTTGCACTGCCAACCCAAAGGTGAACAGTTTGAATTTATCGGCTGCCTTGAGGGAGAAAGATGGGAAAGCCCCTTGAGCTATGAGTCAGTCCCAAATTGATGATAATGAAGTTTTTTTATTTTGGGTTTTTAAAAAATGACACTAATATGGGCTTCACTATTATATCTTATTTCTGAACAGGGTTATAACCATAGGTATATAGAGTTGCTATGAGTTGGGATGCATCTGGTGCCAGGGAGTTTTGGATTGTAGGGTTTACAACACATCTTTTGAGGGGACACAATCCAATCAATAACCCTTCCTAGGATTTTATACTGTCATTTAAAGCCCCTTCCTGAGTATAGGATATTCCCTAGACCGTTGTCTGCCCTCCTTTCTTTCAAGGTAAGGAACTGAATCCACTGTGTTTTATCAATGACAGTTTTAGACTGCAGCCCGTCTTCAATGTGAGCTGTTACCTGTGTGGACTGGCGCATCCATGGTATCACCGTCTGCCCTGCACTCACCTGGTGCTTGGCTCTCACACCCACTCAAAGATGGATCCTTGATGGCTTCCTCTCCTGTCCTTTAAACTAACAGCAGAGAGAAATGGCACTTTATATTATTATTCTTTTCTGCCCTCCTTCCCACTCTACCTCTCCCATTCTCTTCAGCCTTATTAGAAATGCAACAAAGTGTGCTCTAGCTACATGAGAGATAGTGATACTGTGTTTTCTTCTCTCTCCACCGTGTTTCTCATATTGTATTAATGGCAGTGCCAGGGTGAGGTTTCTTGAAAAGAACATTGGTCAAGAAACCTCAGGCAATTTAGCTATGGACATAGTTGCCACATTGGAAGACTTCCCACATGAACTCAGGGAGCACTTGCACATTCCAGTTTTTCCTTCTGAAATTAAGGATTGCATTTAATGTTCCACTAAGCGCATGACAGGGGCTCAGAAAAACAAGGTAGGATTTACCTCTACTTGTATTGACTTGAAATGCCTTTGAATTCTTCAGGCCAAGGTCCTGATGGCTTATTGGTTTCTGAAGAAGTAGACTCGTGAGGACCTCTAATCCACCAAGAAACAGCTTCTAAAAAGGAGGGCCACTTTTGAGTGGTGTCTTCTGAATCCTGCACATATGACCATGGGTGTTTAACATGTCAGAAAGAACTCTGCTTAAAGAACCATGAGCCAGGAGAAAATTGATTGTCCTGAGGAATACAGTTTAGCTCACCATTGCCAAAAGCATCAAATAAAAACAAATGGCTGTTGTTTGCACCTGGAAGAAAGTTGTGACAGTCAGCTTCTGTAAAGATTGGCAGCCTTGGAAATTGTATGGCGTTATTGTTTTTAGGTGTCATCAGTTGAGTATGACTCATAGAGATCCTATGAACAAAAGATCTGAACTCAGTCCTGTCCTGTGCCATCCTCACACTTTCTGACACACAGGAGCCCATTGCAGCAGTCACTGTGCCAGTCCACCTGGTGGAGGGTCTTCCTCTCCTTCACTGACCCTCCACCCTTGCCAACCTCATGTCCATTCCCAAGAAATAACCCCTTCTAGCAATATGTCCAAAGTATGTGAGGCGAAGCCTCATCATTCTTGCCTCCAAAGAGCACTTTGGCTGCACCTTCTCCAAGATGTAGCCCTTTGTTCTCTTGGCCGTCTGTAAGATGGTCAGTACTCTTCTCCAACACCACAGCTCCAAGGCATCAATTCTTTTTCTGTCATCCTTATTCACTGTCCAGGTCTCAGAGGCATAACTAGTAATCAGAGAGGCTATGGCTTGACTCAAACACCTCTTAGTCCTCAAACTGACATCACTACTCCTCAATAATTTGGAAAGGTCCCTAGCTACAGATTTTCCCAGTGCAATGCATCTCCTTATTTCCTGACTGCTTGTACCAAGGATGTTAATTGTGGATCCAAGCAAGATGAAGCTGTTGACAGTTTTGGTCTGCTCTCCATCCATCATGATGCTGACTATTGGTCCAGTGGAAATTTTATAGAGCGATTTAGCTCTGTCCTTTAGGGCTGATAGTGCAGTCAGCTCATCCAACAGCAATGAAGGTATATGGATTACGTGTATAAGGGATGACTTTAGAATGGAAGGTTTACAAGTAAAGCGTCAGTGGTCTTAGAAAGCTGTTGTTATAGATTGATCACATTGCACACCCCCATCACTCTCCAGCAAAAGTTGTGGTGAAGACCTAATCTCTGTACCAATGAATGTGACCCTATTTGGAAATAGAGATTTCCTTTCATTATGCTCATAAGCTCATACAGGAGTAAAGTGAGTCCTAAACCTAACCCCTTCTCAGTGGACTCTTAGTGAGAAATCAGAATAGGTCCAGAGACACTCCAAAATGCCAAAAGGTATGAGTAGCTGCTAGAAGCTCAGTGACAAGAACTTTTTCCTGTAACCATGCTCTGGATTCCAGGTTCCAGCCTCTTGACCTATGAAAATGTAAATGTCCTACCCCCCTTGTAGTATTTTGTTATGGCAATAATGTTGTTATTGTTGATTGCTATCAAGTTGAGCACATGTCATAATGACCCTATGAAAAAAAGACCTGAAGGCTTCCTAGAACTATCGTTATTTCTGAGTTCATATTGTTTAGGAAATGAATGCCATATTGTTTAGAAAGTGAATGCCACTCCTCCTTCCAGTATGGCAATAATAATAGACTATAATGCCTCTTATTGTTGGTATAGCTGGCATTTAGTAAGCACTCCTTTTATCCTAGGCACAATCCTAGACACTTCCTACACTAATTTTTCACAACTGTCTATGGTGGTCCTAGTATAGTATATTCTGGTTTTGCAGATGATTAATGTGTAATTAATTCCTTCACTTCTTACAAAGCTTTATTTCAGCATAATACTATATGAAGCCTACTCTGACTTGTTGTTGTTGTGTACCATTGATTTGGAATCGACCCAAAACTGACCATCTAGCAGGTTTTCAGAGGCATTTAATCGCATGGGAGGACACTGCTCATCCTTCTCCTGTGGAGCTGCTGGTCTCGAACTATGTGCCTTTGGGATTGCAGCGCAGCTTCTTGACCACTGATTATCTAATAGAAAATTGTAACTGGCATGTCCCTATCCCAGCCTCCCTGTTTTTCCCTAATCTTTATCCCCCCGACGTATATTCTCATGGTAACTCCCCTGAAGTCAGCTCAGAGCTGTGATCTAATTAAGGGTGTTGTATCCCACCCTGGTCTTCTTGCAGCTGATTAGCCGTTCACATATCAAATCACATCATGAGGGATGATTACATCATTACACGTTGTTATTATTAGGTCAACTACAACTCAGCTCACAACGGGTGGGAACTTTGCCCTATGCTGAACCATCCTTATAAACCCTTGATATGCTCAAGCTCATTGTTATAATCACTCTGTGAGTCGATCTTGTTAAGGGTCTTCTCTGGCTCTGACCTTCCACCTTTCCAAGCATGATGCCTTTTTCCAATTACTGATCTCTCCTGACAGTATGCTCAAAATGTGTGAAATAAAGTTTCACCATTCTTGCCGCTAAGGAGCAACTTGGTTGCACTTTCTGCTAAGATGGATTTGCTTACACTTTTGACAGCCCATGGGATATTTAGTACTTTACCCCAACACCACAATTCAGAGGCACTGATTCTTCGGTCTTCTTTATTCACTGTCCAACTTTCAGATGCAGAGGAAGTAATTGAAAATAACATAGCTTGGTTCAGGTACACCTTAGTCTTTAAAAAGATGTTCTTGTTCTTGACATAACTGTCTCTAATCCTACATCATTAGCAGCAGATGTTAGATTTGTAATACATAGAACAATCACTAAATTCTGAGAATCATAGCCTAGCCAAGTTGACACATATTTTAGTGGGACACACTTTAATCCATGACAACGACATACTGTATACTAAGACAAACGTTTGACTAACTAATGTCAGATACAAACAGTACTTCCTTGTTTTAACTTAGGGAGACTTTTGATTTAAAGACAGACAGAGGAACAGATCCAGGGAGTGCCTGCGTGCTATAAGAATAGATGAATGGATGAGCAAGCCAAGGTTGGGATAATAAGCAGAATCACTGAGCAAATGAATGGCTGTGCAGGATGGGAACTTGGCCTCTCTCCAGCGTGAGTTTAGTCTTGCTGTAACAGTGCCTTTCTTTCAAAAGGTTTTCTCACACATGCATGCCCTTTGAAAGTGGTGCATATGCACTCAAACCCATTCAGAGCAGCCTGCTCTCATTTTAGAAAGCAAGTTTGGATGAAAAGCCCCATTCGTATGGCAGGTATCCAAATTTCCAGAGTTTATTCAGGTCTCATGGATGAAACCTGATTCAGACCATAGTCTTTTCAATCACTTGCTATGCATCTGAGCACTAGACCATTAATAAGGATGACAGAAGAAGAAGAAGAATTGATGCATTTGAGCTGTGGTGTTAGAGAAGAGGACTGACTATCCCATGGACTGGCAAAAGAACAAACAAATATATTTTAGAGACGGTGAGCCAGAGAGCTTCTTGGAGGCAAAGATGACAAAGCTTCGTCTTTCATACTTTGGGCATTGTTGTTAGGAGAGGTTATTCCTTGAAGAGAATATTCCTCATGCTTGGAAAAGTAGAGGGTAAAAAAAAAAAGCAAAAGAGAAGAAGATTGACTCAATGATTACATCAATAGGCTCAAGTGTGTCAGAGATTGTGAGGATAGCACAGATATAAGACAGGGTTGAGATCTGTTGTTGAGAGGGTTCACTATGACTCATACTTAACTCAGTGGCACCTCACTAACAATAAATAAGCAACATGGATGACCTGATTATGTTCTCAGTGTATGGAATATCCAGGTTATTTTTATTCTGAGGATGAAGCTCTGAAGTACCAATGTCCTGCTGGGCCACATAAGTCTTGGTTGACTGAGAACCCTTTTTTCTTTAGAGTCTTTGACCTGGATGGAATGTCCTTGTCTAACCATTAACTTTTCGGCCAGGATGCTTTTTGGGTAAATAAATGGCATTAGGTTCTCAGACATTTTCTTCCTAAACCACTACATTTTTCTTTCTACTCATCTTTATGTTAAAGATTTACTATCGCCTTTGCTATTCAGTAACTTTGACCTCTATTGGTAGAACAGTGACTTAGAGGATTGTTTTTTGGTCTTTTCTAAGTAGTCAGGGTTTTGCCTCATAATTTCTCAAGGAAGCCTGGTGACACCACCTATAAGTGTTTGGCTGCTAACCCATGGGTTGGTGACTTGAACCTACACAGTGGTTCCGTCTTCTCCATAGAAGAAGGACCTGGGGATCCTTCCTGTAAACAACACAGCCTGGGAAACCCTCTGCAGCTGTTGCATGGCCTCATTCTGAGCTGGAGGCTGCTTGACAACACCTAAGAGGTAGCCTAAGTGGACAGGGAGTTGCACTGCCAGCCTAGAAGCAAGTGGTTCGAAATTACTAGCAGCTCCATGGGAGAAAGATGGACATTCTCCTCCTGTGCAGTTTATTTTTTTAAATTAAATTTTATTAGTCTTAATGAACATTTTCAGAGATTTTGGATTTTCATTCATTCATTGTTGCACTGTTTTCTCCACCCTCATCCCCAGTTCGTTCTTCTTTCCCCCCTCCAATGTCTGTTTTAATTGTCCAATTGCCACAGTGCTTGTCAAAACCAGTTCTGATTAATCTCCTTTGTCAGTGTGTCCCTTGCCATTCCCTATCACTCCTC
>NW_006399921.1:801042-802070 GCF_000299155.1 Elephantulus edwardii | reverse complement strand
ACTTAGGTTGTTTCCAACTCCTTGCTATTGTGAACAGATCTGCAATAAACATGGGTGTGCATATATCTGCTTGGGTGTCAGTTATGGTCTCTTCGGGGTATATTCCCAGTAGTGGTATTCCTCCTGTGCAGTTTAAAGCCTCTAAAAAAAATCCATTGGATAATCAGCTATGAGTTGATTCTGGCTCAACTGCAGTGCGTGAGTTAGAACAGCAACCACAATACTCCGGAAATCTAAACATCATGTACATATGCATAACCCCGGTGTAAAAACCTCCTCTCTTATCTACCATTACTGCAGCTCAGCAGAGGGTTAAATTAATATTTTTATTATTGCATTTTTTTCTCTTACTATTCCATGAGGCTCTTGTATGTTTAAAAAAAAATAAAAGGTTTAGTTATGGTTCAAAGAGGATTTTCCCCTGCAGTAGAGTTTACTATAATATATAGCTTAATATAAAACCTAACATGCTGAATACAGTTAGTCTTCAAAGTGGATTAGGGTGGTTGTGCTCCCGGGCATTTCCAAGGCATTAGTTACAGAATATTGCATTAGCTTTACCAGTTGTTTCTCCTGTAATGAAAGGGATAGAGAGATCACTCGCTTGAATAGAAGATCAAAATGCCATCCCTTAACTTCTCCTGAGTGTGATGGAGATGGTAATTGAATGGCAAAACCACTCATTGTAGGGAAGCAATGAAGCACGTTCTCTAGTTCTTTTAGAAAAGTCAAATGCAGAAATTCAAGAAGCTTACAAACCAGTAAATTCTATTTACACTGGCGGTAATGATCATAATTGTGCTAGCGTTACTGTTTGCTTTCCATGTTCCTGGCACTCCACAGGCTTTAAAATCAATAAGCCTATGTTTTTAAGCATTGTTGACCTCAGTCTCTACCCACATCTTGTGAGTGAGAAAATACTGAAACGGTGATTGGATTTCATATATGCAGCCTGTGCAAGAGTGTGTAGAAAAGGAACATTTTTTAACAGTCCAGAATAAGAGATAGAGCAAAGTGAACTGGGGAGG
>NW_006399921.1:798992-800615 GCF_000299155.1 Elephantulus edwardii | reverse complement strand
AGAGGGGAGTGGACTGGGGGAAGGGGAGAATGGACTGGGGGAAGGGGAGAATGCACTGGGGGAAGGGAGAGTGGGCTGGGGAAGAAGGGATTGGACTGGGGGAAGGGGAGAGTGGACTTGGGGTAGAGGAGAGTGAGGAAATTATGCAACAATAAATAATTTTTTTAAAGCAAACTGAGAGGGTAAGGAGGAAAACATGCAATAATGAATGAATGAAAAATCATTTTAAGGAGTACCCTAGTTGGACTTCCTCCAGGAAAGCCTCTTTTGACAGTCTGCGGGATATTCTGTCCTCTTCCATAACACCACAGTTGAATGGCTCTGATTCTTCCTCTGTCATCCATAATCATTGTCCAACTTTCAGATACATAGGAAGCAATTGAAAATACCCTGTCTTGGATGAAGTACACTTTAGTCTTGAAACTGGCATTGTTGCTCTTTAGCATTTTTGAGAAGTCTTTAATAGCAGATTGTCCCACTGCTACACTCTTTTGATTTCTTGGGGCTGCCATGAATGTTGCTTGTGGATCCTAGTAAATGGAAATCATTCGCAACTCCAATCTTTTCTCAAACTATCATGGTCTTGCTTATTAGTCTAGTGGTGAGAAATGCACAGTGACAACAGTAAGTTTATATCTATTGATGATTACACCAAATGTGAATACGTTAAATGTACCAGCAATAGACAAGGAGTAGCAGAATAGATGGGAAAATATGGCTCATTAATATGCCGACATCTAGAGACACACTTTAGACACAAATCAAAGGATACAAGAAAATTGTATATCAACCAAATGGCAACCTAAAAAGAACAGGAGTGGCGATATTAATTTCTGATAAAATAGACTTTAAGGAAAAGCCAACAAGACAAGGGAGAATATAATTCTTATAAAGGCAATCCAACGAGAGGACATAACCATAAATATCTATGTACTCATTAAAAGAGCCCCAAGTCACATAAATTAACAGAATTGAAAAGAGAAATAGGCAACTTCACAATAACAATATGAGACTTGAATACCTTGCCTCTGATGGATAGAATTAGGAAGAAATTCAGTAAAGACACAGCAGATCTAAACAACACAATCAACCACCTAGTCGTCATAGACATGTACAGAACAGTCCATTCAACAGCAACACAGTATGTATTTTCTTTTCCAGTGCACATGGAACATTGCTCAAAATATACTGTAAGTTAAGCCAGAAAGCAGGTGTCAGGGAATTTAAAAACAGTGAAATGTCACAAAACATCTTCTCAGATTATTTCTCTTTGCTTTTGAGTTGAAACTGGCTCATAGCTCTCTAGAGGATTTTCAGTGTTGTAATTTGCACTGGAGGAAATTGCCATCTTTCTCACTTGGAGCTACTCCCTTGCTGACATTCAAATGCCTGAGAGGTATGGGCTTTGGATTAGCAGTGAGACTCCTTATGGATAGACTGTTGTTGTTAAGGTGTCATTGAATCAACAACTCATAGCTACCCTGTGAACCAAGAACCTGAGCCTTCCCCTATCCTGTGCCTCGTCATCCCTGCTATACTTGCACCCATTGTCATAGTCACCGTGTCAGTCCATCTCATTGAGTGTCTTCTCATCCTTCGTTGACCTTCCACCTTTCCAAACAT
>NW_006399921.1:772552-798547 GCF_000299155.1 Elephantulus edwardii | reverse complement strand
ATTTAAAGACTAAGGTGTGTTTGATCCAAACCATGATGCTGTCAGGAGAGGCCATTTCCTGGAAGAAGACATTATTCTGAGAAGAGGAAAAGAGGAAATCTCTTGATGAGATCGACTGATATGGTGACCACAATAATGAGCTAGAGCATGACACAGAGTGTAAGATGGGCAAGATAGGGCAAGGTTGATCTGGTTTTCATGGGGTTGTCATGAATCATAGCCAACTGGATGACACCTAGCAATAAAAACAATGTATCATGAACATAGATGAAATAATTTTCAACAAAATTTTAGCCAATAGAATTCAACAACACATAAAAAATAATAAAAAAATACTATAGATGGTCTCACCAGCAACTTTTACAAAACATTCAAAGAATAATTGACATGAATCCTGCTCAAACTATTATGAGACAAAAAAAAAGGATAGAATGCTCCCAAACCCATTCTATGATGCAAGAGTAACCCTGATACCAAGAGTAAGCAAAGACAGCACTAAAAAGGAAATTATATATCAATATGCCTCATGAACACAGATGCAAACTTTTTTTTACATAATCATAGTCAATATAGTCCAGCCACACACACACACACACACACACACTGACCCAATCTGGTATTTTCAGTCATGTCTATGAAAGCTGGAGAGTGAATAAGAAAGGGCGCTCTGGTGATCTAGTCTATAGAGAACTGTGCTGCTAATACAAAGACAGCCCTTCTCTGGTGGTTCAAATCCACAAGCTGCTTCAAGAGAGAAAGATGTACAATCTCCCGTGACATTTACAGCCTCTCAAAACCCCACTGGAGGGTCAGCTGTGTGTCAGCTCCAACTCGATGGCAATGAGATAAGTTAAAGAAGAATTGTGGCATTGATGGAGAATATTGAGCATGTTCACAGCTTCACTTTGCTCGGCTCCACGGTCAACACTCTTGGCACCAGCAGCCAGGAAATCAAAACACGTATTACGATGGGAAAGTCTGCTGTTAGGGACCTCTCTAAAGTACTCAAGAGCAACAGTGTCTCTCTGGAGACTAAGGTGTGCCTGATACAGGCCATGGTCTTTGCAATCACTTGTTACGCATCAGAGAGTTGGACAATGACTAGGGAGGATAGAAGGAGAATTGACGCCTTTGAGCTGTGGTGCTGGAGAAGAGTATTGAATGTACCATGGACTTCCAAGAAAACAAACAGATTCATCCTGGAGAGGGATAAACCAGGCTACTCCTTGGAGGTAAGGATTCTGGGGCTTCGTCTGACATACTTTGGACATGTTGTAAGGAGAGACAGGTCCTTGGAGAGGGACATCATACTTGGTAGGGTGGAGGGACAGCACATGAGGTGGATTGATTCAGTGACTGGGGTAATCGGGATGGGTGTGTCAGAGGCAATGTGATTGGCACAAGGTAGAGCAGGGTTTAGGGCTGTTGTACATAGTGTCTCTATGATTCACAAACGACTCTATGGCACATAACAACAACAACAACAATGGGCTTCCAGAAAAGCTAACAAATATGTCTTAGAGTTTTGGAGCAGATGTAGTCAGAATGCTCCTTGGAAGCTAGGATGACGAGCTATTATTCTCATATACTTTGCTCAGGAGGCATCACTTCTTGGAAAAGGACGTCATGTTTGGTAGAGTGGAGGTACGTTGGTGAGATGTATTGACAAGGTGGCTACAACAGTACGCTCAAATACAGTCATGATTATAAGTCTGGCACCTGCTCCACCTGAGCAATGAAAAAAGGACAACTAGTACTGACCCAGCATGTCCTCAACTGCTCTACATAAAGCGCAAACAGGATAGCCCACATGCCTCCATCCTTATCACACCCACCAGGAGATAAGAGGTGAAGCATTAAGGATTGCCAGACTAGCAAGTGACACACCACACTTGCACGATTTACTCAATCATTGTTGTTGTTAGGTACCATTGAGTTGAGTACAATCCATAACAACCTCATGAACAACAGATCTAAACCCTGTCCTATTCTGTTCCTTTGTCATAATTTCTGAAACATTATAGCAGTCACTTTGTCAATCCATCTGGTTGAGGGTCTTCCTCTCTTTTCTGACCCTCTACCCTTCCAAGCATGATATCCCTTTCCAAGGAGTAGGCTCTCCTAGTAACATGACTGGAGTATGTGAGAAAAAGCTTTATCATCTTTGCCTCTAAGGAGCACTCTGGCTGCATCTTCTCCAAGACATTATCTGTTTGTTCTTTTGGCAGTTCATGGAATGTTTGGTACTCTTCTCCAACTCCATAGCTCAGATGCATCAATTCTTCTGTCGTCATATTTATTGTCCAGCTCTCAGATGCATAGCAAGTGAGTGAAAATACCTAAATCAGTCCTCAAACTGGCATCATTGCTTCTCGATAATTTGAAGAGATCCCTGTCAGCAGACTTTTCCAGCACAATACGTCTCCTGATCTCCTGAATGCTGGTTGACATTGAAATGCAGTCCTATTGAAGGCTATATGTATTCTTTGATACTTGTCAGCAAGTACTTAAAGTCCTCTTCACTTTCAGCAAGAAAGCTGTGTCATCTGCATAACACAGATTGTTGATGAATCTTCCTCCAAATCTGTTGTTGCCACATTCTTCTTCATAGAGTCCAGCTTCCTGAACAATTTGCTCAGAATACAGATTAAATAGGTAATAGAGAAAGGATGCAAACTTTATGCACACCTTATTTGATTAGATACAAAATAATGCAAAGACAGCACAGTCTCACAGTGTCTCAGAAGCAGCACATAATTTTAAACAAGTTAAGGGGGGGGAACCCACAGAACAATATGGAATAAAAAAGTGACCAAAATAAAATAACCAGAATAATGCTTCAGGAGGAGAAATGGTATTGGAACTCCCTGATAAAAATGGATAAAGAACGATATAAAGGAAATGGGAAAGATCTGGCAGGGATCTGCAAAACAGTAAAAGCGGGCATAGTTCAATGGTGATTAATTTTATGAAACACAATGAATGAGAATGATTGTAAGAAACACAATGTATACCAACTTTGTATGCAAAGCAATCTAAAAGAATTTTTTTAAAAAATGACACTTCATTGCCTTTAACAGATTGAGGAAAAGGCTGAGGGTAGGTAAAAAAGAAGAACCCCAATACAAGACCAAATATATAAGTAAATAGAAAATTACAAGCAATACAGAAGGAGCACCAGTAGCCAGGAAATTGGAAATGTATTGCCATGGGAAAGTCGGCTGTTAGGGACCTCTCCAGAGTACTGAAGAGCAATGGTGTCTCTTTGGAGTCTAAGGTGTGTCTGGTACAGGCCATGGTCTTTGCTATCACTTGTTATGCATCAGAGAGTTGGACAATGACTAGGGAGGATAGAAGGAGAATTGATGCCTTTGAGCTGTGGTGCTGGAGAAAGTATCGAGGGTACCATGGACTGCTAGGAAACAAACAGATTCATCCTGGAAAGGGTCAAACTGGGCTGCTTCTTGGAGGTAAGGATTCTAAGGCTCCGTCTAACATACTTTGGACATGTTGTAAGGAGAGACCGTCCTTGGTGAGGGACATCATGCTTGGTAGGGTGGAGGGACAGCACAAGAGGGGAAGACCCTCTATGAGGTGGACTGATTCAGTGACTGGGGTAATTGGGATGGGTGTATCGGAGATGGTGCAATTGGCACAGGACAGAGCAGAGTTTAGGGCTGTTGTACATAGGGTCACTATGAGTCACAAGCAACTCGACGGCACATAACAACAACAGAAAAAGCAAATTGAAAATTAGAACATTAGTATTAAAATTTCAGAAATAGATCAGTACAGCAGCAGAAAGACAAAAGAGCTAAAGAAATGAAACAGTCTTGGTGAGATGGAGGACAGATCCTTCAACACTAACCTGTCAGAGGAACAGTCAGAAAAAAGGAAGGACAGTGAAGAAAGTGTTAGGAATCATGGAGATTGAGCTCAAGGGGAGTAACTCACCTGTGACTGGGATTCCAGAACAGGAGGAGGCAGTAAATAAGTAACTCCTAACATTATTGTTAGATACGGAAAAGTTAATTTTTGATGCATACTGGCCTCATAGAACTGCCCGTGTGGTTCTTTTTAGGCTGCACTGAACCTTGTAAACCCCCTGGAGGATAAACTTCTGACTCAGTGGCATGCAGTGAGGGTCAGTCATTCATTGTAGGAACAGATTGCCAGGTTTTCATCTGACAAAACTATTGAGCGAATTTGAACCATCAGCCTTTAGTTTGGCATCTGACAATCCATCATTGTGTCATCAATATTTCTTTTAATTAGGCTACCTGGTGCCAATCTCATCTCATTGCTGTTGGATCAGAATCAACTCATCATTGACCTTTCGGTGGGTTTTCTGAAGCCATAAATCTCTTGGGAGGCTGTTGCCCATATTTCTCCTGTAGGTAGCAGGTGGATTTGAACTACCAGAGGCACCACCTTTGGATTAGCTGTATAACTCTCTATAGACTAATAGTTTTGTATTATCAAATTGGAACTGACCCATAGCTGAACTTCAAGGAGGTTTTCAGAGACAGTAAATCATGCAGGGAGAGACTGCCTATCATTTTTCCCCACAGAGGAGCTGATAGATTCAAACTGCATACTTTTGCATTGACAGTGCAGTTTCTTACCACTAAGCCATCACCAAAGAGCTCTGATCTCCTACTAGTAAGTAGATGTGCTACAATCCTGAAGGCACACGGCTTGAATCCACTACCTGCTGTGCAAGGGGCAATCTCCTTCCATGCTATTTACTGCCTCTGAAAACTTGCCAGAGGATCAGCTTTGGGTTGATTTTAACTCAGTAGTACTCAACAACAAGTAGAAGCCACCACGAGGCAACAAATTTACAACAAAGTGCTGTAGTCTTATGATAAGACATTAGGGGACACTTAGTAAATGAGGGAATGCTAGTGACCTAGTGGTCACACACACGCACAGAGAGAGAGAGAGAGAGAGAGAGAGAATGGAAGAATCCACCAGTTGCTCCATGGGACAGAGATGGGGATTCTCTCCTTTACATACAGCTTCTGATAACCTGCTGGAGGGTCAGCTATGAGTTTGTTCTGACTTGACAGCAATGAAGGAGAGGTGGTAAATAGGAGCTCTGGTGATAGTCAATAGCATGTTGTGCTGCTCACATAAGGCTGCATATCTGTTTCTAGCAGCTTAATCCACAGCTGCTCCCAGGGAGAAAGATGAATAGTTTCCTCCTGTCAAGATTTACAGCCTCAAAAACTTGATGGAGGGTCCCTAGGAATCAGAATACATTTGACAGCAGTGAGTTAGTGTTAGTATAACAGTAACCAAAGAAGGATGAAGTAGTTTGAACTTTAACGGTATATGGTAATTTCTGTAAATCTAACACTGTTCAACTGGACTTTAATAATTTCAAAAAGTACACAGTAATGTTTCTGGACTTAGTCCTTTGATATGTAATAGATTTACCTCACCTGCTCATAGTACTATAGCAAGCCAGGGAAGCAAGAAAGGAATAGAATCCACACGTATTGTTGTTTTGTTGTTGTTATGTACCTTTGAGTCTCTTGCAACTTATAGAGATCCTATGTACAACAGCTCTGAACCCTGCTCCATCTTGAGCCAACCTCATTGTCTTTGACACATCTACCCCTGCCCCCCCCGTTACCCTAGTCACTGAGTCAGTCCATCTCATCGAGGATCTTCCTCTCCTACGCTGTCCCTTCTTGCTCCCAAGCATGATGACCCTCTCTCCAGGGACTGGTCCCTTCTTGCAGCATGCTCAGAGTGTGTCAGATGAAACCTCAGAATCCTTTCCTCCAAGGAGCAGCATGATTTCACCCTCTCTAGGATAAACCTGTTTCCATGATATATTCAGTATGCTTCTCCAGCACCACAACTCAAAGGCATCAATTCTTTTTCTGTCATCCCTAGTCATTGTTCAGCTTTCTGACGCATAGCAAGTACTTGCAAAGACCTTGACCTGGATCAAGCACACCTTAGTCTTTAGAATGACATTGTTGCTCTTAAGTACTCTGGAGAGGTCCCTGATAGCAGATTTTCCCAATGCATTTTGTCTTTTGATTTCCTGGCAAGTGAACCTTACATGGCTTCACACCAACTTTGTAATCATGTTGATAGACATTATTTGGACAGACGAATAGAGAGGAGGGTTATTTGCCAGAGAACTGGGCAGTATCAGCCCCACGTTGGCCTAGATTCCCCAAGGGGAAGATGGGAGACTTCAGTTTCTGGAAGTCTTCGAAAGCCAGTATGAGAAAAATTCTATGTCTCAGAGATGATTACCATGTGATGTGACCTCCACAGGGGAAAGAGGAATCAAGTCAGAGGAAACTTACTGCCATCGAGTCAGTTCCAACTAAATGGAAGATAGAGGACAGAGTGGACTTGTCTATAGGCTTTCCAGGGCCTCATAGAAGCATTTTGCCTCCACTTCCTCCCATGAAGGGAGGATTCGATTTGAACCCCTTACCTTTTGTTTAGCAGCTGAACTCTTTAACAACTGCCTTACCAGGGTACCTTCTAAGAGGAAGTGGGTTGATTAAAATCCAACTCAGGGAATTTTCTTAAAAGTTTATAGTTGTAAGTTTATAGTTATAGCTCTTTCCAGTTGCATTTTTGTTCCTTTCTTTAATTGCTCCCTCAACAATCCATAGTTTAAATGCCCTTATCTAAGAAGCCTGAGGAGTAAATATTCTGGGCAAAGAGCAGTATGGTCCCAGGTTACATCTGGGACTCCTTAATGTGATGTAGGCTTAATATGTATGGCATGATAATCCAAGGGGAATTATGACCACAGTTACTGCGATCCCTGGGGAATTGCAGCTTGGGGAAGATGATACTACTTACCAGCCTTCACTTCTCTAGAAGACATTGTCGTGAAAGAGCAATCTCTAGCGAGTTCGAGACTGGGAGAGTAATTGCACTGGGTTTTTCTTCTAGCCTCCTGCCCTGTTCCTTCTCCTTCCCACCCTGTGCCCCTGCCCTTAATCATTTGTGCTTTCACAAACATTTACAGAACATATACGTGGAACATGCAGTGAGATGAGTAACAATATGACAAAGATGAATGGGACAGAGGTCGTACCTTAATGACAATGACATTCTAAGAGGAGGTGGAAATTCACTGTCAGAACAAAAGCAAGCCAGCTGCTGCTGCCCATTTCTTCTGGCTCCCAGCAGCCCCCCATGTTATGGACAGAGTTAGCTCTGGGCTTTCTTTACAGAAGCAGAGCCCCAGGCCTTCTTTTTTAATCCCATTGTGAGAGTTTGAACTGCTAACCTTTTGATTAGTGGCTGACTACCAGGTGTTTTCGCCTTTTAGAAAAAGAATTATGATACGAGGTGGCAAATGATATGTTTGAAAGTGACATGAATAAGTGACTCCAGAGTGTTTTGGGGTTTTTTAATCTTAGGAGAGATTGATTTAATTTCACACAGAGGAAATTCTTGAAGGAGAAGAGAAGACAGGTACTAAAGGAACAATCAGAAGAGTAAGAGTGGCTGTGGAAGTATTCAGAGACACTTAAATCTGGAGACGCTGGAGCATCTGCAGAGATTATTTGGCCTCAGCCTCACTGTGAGACATCCCACAGGTCCAGTCTCCCTTTGAATATCTCCATTAATGGAGAACTCGTTTTGGGAGAAGAATTAAGTTCCCTCCAATGAAAACCATACAAACATTAGATATGTGGGCCCTGAAGGGAAGAGAGTGATATTGAGACTGTGTATGTGTGTGTGCATGTGTGTGTGCACACGTAAGGTGCTGTCGTGTGTGCCATTGAGGCAGACAGAGGGAGAAGGGTGAGGAAGAGAGAGAAACAAGGTTGTGTCCTAGACTGGCAGTATCCCTAGTGGGACTCGGCCTCAAGGGCATAGGAATCATTGATTGCGGACTGCTTGTTCTTTGAGTTACACTGGGGAGATTTTCTTATGATGGGGTAGAACCTAATGTCTGGTTCCAAGATACAAGGATGTTGGGCTGAACTTGCACCAATTGAGATCATGTGAGCATGTCTTCAGATAGAAGACTTTGCTCAGGCCAGTGAGAGTTAAGCTACTGCCTTCATAATCCTGGAAACAAGTTAAGTCTGCCTTTGGAAGCCAAACTAAAACTGTAAGATCATAGAGAAATGACTTCTAAAGGATTTTTTAGTATTTCACTAACATACAGTTTCACTAGGGGGCTGAAAGCCTCATTTTAAGCAAGCCAGCTTAGAGGAGCCTTGGGCAAGACCCACTGGAAAAAAGATCAGGGGTTTTCTCAGTGGTGTGTGGACCTCTGTGAAAGGACTGTGGACTCCCTAGAACTTTCAGGGTCTGGCTGACTCACTTCAAATCCACAGGTAGACTTCTTGTGGGTAAGAGATATAACCAGGGACTAGGACGACATTTACACTATTGGTTATAAATGAGAAATTCTTTATGTGGCCTGAGCAAGTGAGGAAGGGTAGAGGAAGTATTTCTTGCTAAGTAATTTTTCTAAATAATTGGAACAGTGTTTCTTTTAAAAATGCTTAAAACTCAGTGAGAATTCCCAAAGAAATTGGGCTTAACTTTGTGATATGTTTTCATTTAGGAACAAACATGAAACATATCAGCATATTGAATTGCAAAGTCGTATGTTGATTTATTTGCCAAAGTGCAACTCAATGACAAGGAGAACCAGTTTAAATGACAACTTAAATACATTATTTTATGGAAAGTAGAACTAGAATAGCACAGTGAGGAGGAAGGAAAACAGGGTTTAGATTCAGAATACTTAGGTTTGAATCATATAACTCGTGTATCGTAATCTCTTTGAGCCTTGTTTTTCTCATCTGTAAAATAGGGAAATATATGCTCATTTGTCATAGTACTATGAGGTTGAAATAAGGAAATGCCATATCTGGTTCACTATCTTAGGTGAATCTGAAAATTTTTAGAGCATTGAAACATTTTTAATCTGTTCCATGCAAAGCAGATATTTTGTTTGATTCAAATCCTAGTGGTCATGCCTTTGCCTTGAACTGAAAGAGTAAGAACATGTGAGTTGATTATTTACAGTTGAATTGTTTTTGCAACAAAAAGAAATCAAACAGTAATAATTAAAATGCATTTAAAAAGTTTCCTATGGAGAAGGGAGCTCTGGTGGTTTAGTGGCAAGAAGCAGCGCTACAATCCCGAAGGTGTGTGGTTTGAATCCACCAGATGCTTTGCTGGAGAAGGAGAGGCAATCTCCTCCTGTGCCAGTTGGATCTGATTTGATGGTACACAACAAGGAAAAAAAAATCCTATGTAGAGGAATTCTATTTGTATAAATCAACAAGGCCTTTCCAAAAGCAAATAGTCATTCTATTGTATTTATTTGTGTATGTGACTGTTTACATGCTGAGATTAGTTCTTGGCAGGTATTTGTGTTTACCTTCTTGTTCTGTGTGGGCTTATAAAGAAATGAGATCAGCATGGAATGTGGACAAAAGCAGAATTCATGTTAGGACTCCCCAGTGTGATTTGTTCTTTATTTATTGTTTGGGGCCCTAATGTTGCTGCTGTTAGTTTCTATGGAGTGGACACGTAAACCTTGTGTATGTGTAACAGGATAGAATGTTGCAAGGTGATGTGCAGGGTCTTTGGTATGTTTGTTTCCCACCATTATACTGAACAATCATTGTGATCAGTAAGTTTTTCATTGGCTCATTTTCACTGTAGATCACCAGTACTTTTTTGTAGTTTCTTCGTTTGTAAGATTCATGGAAACCTGTCCACCATTGATAATCCTGCTGGTATTTTAAATGCATACTTTGTTAGGAGGGGCCCAGTCCTTGGAAAAGGACATCATGCTTTGAAAGGTGGAGGGTCAGCTAAAAGAGGAAGACTCTAACAAGATCGATTGGCACAGTGACTGTCACAATGGGCTCAAGTCTATCAGAGGTGATTCGTATGGCACAGGATAGGGCAAGGTGCAGATCCATTGTTTCTTCTGCAGGGTACCTAGTGGACTTGAAGCACTGACGTTTTGGTTAGCAGCTTGTTGTTGTTATATGCCGTCGAGTCGCTTGTGACTCATAGCGACCCTATGTACAACAGCCCCAAACCCTGCTCTATCCTGTGCCGATCTCACTTGCCTCCGACACACCCATCCCGATTACCCCAGTCACTGAATCAATCCACCTCATAGAGGCTCTTCTCCTCCTGCTCTGTCCCTCCACCCCCCCAAGCATGATGTCCCTCTCCAAGGACCGGTCTCTCCTCACAACATGTCCAAAGTATGGTCGACGGAGCCTCAGAATCCTTGCCTCCAAGGAGCCGCCTGGTGTGACCCTTTCCAGGACGAATCTATTTGGTTTTTCTAGCAGTCCATGGTACTCTCAATACTCTTCTCCAGCACCACAGCTCAAAGGCATCAATTCTCCTTCTATCCTCCTTAGTCATTGTCCTACTCTCTGATGCATAACACGTGATTGCAAAGGCCATAGCCTGGATCAGATGCACCTTAGTTTCCAGAGCAGCAGAAGGTTAGCAGCAGAAGGCTGTAATTACTGAACATCTTTGAGAACGGCCTATTGTTAGATGCTATCAAAATGGCTCTGACTCATAGCAACCCCACGTCCTGCAGAACAAATCACTGCCCAGTGCTTTCACATCCTCACGTCTGCCCTGCTCAAGCCCATTGTGCAGCCATTGTGTCCGGCCATCTCACTGAGGGTATTATTTTTTGGTGACTCTCCAGGGTATAGAAAATAGAGCTTGCTTTTCCTGGAACAGAGAAACAAGGTCATTCTTCATCCAGCAACACGTTTCATGTCCATTTTAACACTCTGCTTTACAATAGATGGCTTTATCATAGCGAGTGCCTTATTCACATTTAAAAATGGAATTAAATTTATTCAGACCCATAGAGAGACAATTTATTTTGATCAATCTTTTTTGTAAAACAAATGATATGTGTTACATGAATAATTATTCCACACACATATGCTCATATTATTTTGCAAATCTGGATTGTACAGACACCATACCTACAGCGGAGTAAATCTTTCCACTTCACAGACTTTGAGAGCCTACGCAGAGACTTTTGAAATCAGCTGGAATGGCCCATCCCACAACCTGATTTTCAAGAATTTTAAATGCCAGGTAGTTGCTGAATTGAACAGAGAGCAATGGTCCAGAGTTGGCTGTGAGATACCTGCTTCTTACAAGGGAAGCCTGGAGGCAAAACAGCCTAGTCCTGAATGGTGAAAATAATCTGATAGCATGACTTTCATTGAGACAAGTTGTTATTATTGTTAGTTGCTGTGAGTTGAATATGACTCTTAGCGACCATGTGAATAAGCAGATAAGAATCCTGTTCATCTTAGGCCATCCTCACCATGTCTGACACATTTGAGCCCATTACTGCAGTCACTGTGTCTGTCAATCTGGTTGAGAGTCTTCCGCTCTTTCACTGACCCTCCACCTTTTCAAGCATGATGTCACTTTCTAAGATGCCTTTCCTAGCAACATGTCCAAAATAATGTGAGATGAAGCTTCACCATCCTTGCCTCTAAGGAGCATCTAACTGTATGCTTTCCAAGACACTTTTTTTTGCTGTCTATGCAATATTTAGTACTTTTCTCCAACACCACACTTGATACCAACCTGCATTTGTATTAAATGCCCAATTTCATAGCAATATATTATCTACAACTGCTCCTTCCCGCTAGGGAACTCTGGTAGCCTAGGCAGTAGTGAGTTGTGTTGCCAGCTCCAAGCTGGGAGAAAGATAGATGGTCTCCTGTGCAGTTTACAGCCTCTGAACACCTGCTAGAGGGTCAACTATGAGTTGGTTCCAATTAGACCACAGTGAGTGTGAGCTTTTTTAAGTTCCTCCTTCTAGAGTATTCTTTTGCAGAAAGAGAAATGAGTCACTGTGTTGAGGGTGTGGTTGCCCAAGGCTAGGTTTCAGGAGAGCCAATGAAAATCCTCCATTGACCCTAGTTGTTTTCATTTCCTTCCTGTGTCACTACAAAGAATTCCAGAAGTTCAAGCTGCTTTGAAGGAAATAGCAAAAAATAAGGCCCCAGGAATAGATGGTATACCAATTGAAGTATTTCAGATAACAGATGTTGCCCTGGATGTGCTCACCAAGTTGTGCCAAGAAATCTGGAGAACAACCACTTGGCCAACTGACTGGAAGAGATCTATATTTGTTCCCATTCCAAAGAAAGGTGACCCAACTGAGTGTGGAAACTACAGAACAGTGTCATTGATTTCACATGCAAGCAAGATTCTACTGAAGATCATCCAAAAACAATCAGAACAGCACATCAGCAGAGAACTGCCGGAAGTCCAGGCTGGGTTTAGAAGGGGTCGTGGTACTAGGGATATTGTTGCTGATGTTAGATGGATCTTGGCTGAAAGCAGGGAATACCAGAAGAATGTCTATCTGTGTTTCATTGATTATGCAAAGGCATTTGACTGTGTGGATCATAACAAACTGTGGCTGACTCTGAGAAGAATGGGAATCCCAGAACATTTAATTGTGCTAATACTTGGACCAAGAGGCAGTAGTCAGAACAGAGCAGGGTAACACTGCATGGTTCAAAATTGGGAAGGGTGTACGCCAGGGATGCATCCTGTCTCCATACCTTTTCAACATGTATGCAGAGCAGATTATCCGAGAGGCTGGGCTCTATGAGGAGAATTGTGGCATCAGGATTGGTGGAAGGCCTATTAACAATCTCCGTTATGCAGATGACACAACCCTGCTTGCTGAAACTGAGGAGGACCTCATGCACTTGCTGCGAAGGGTCAAGGACTGCAGCCTTCAGTATGGACTAAGGCTCAATGTCAAGAAGACAAAGATTCTTGCCACTGGACCAATTAGCAGCGTCAGGATGGATGATGAAGAGATTGAGATTGTTCACAGCTTCAGTTTGCTCGGCTCCACAGTCAACACTCTTGGCACCAGCAGTCAGGAAATCAAAAAGCGTATCGCGATGGGAAAGTCTGCTGTTAGGGACCTCTCAAAGGTACTCAGGAGCAACAGTGTCTCTCTGGAGACTAAGGTGCGCCTGATACAGGCCATGGTATTTGCAATCGCTTGTTATGCATCAGAGAGTTGGACAGTGACTAGGGAGGACAGAAGGAGAGTGGATGCTTTTGAGCTGTGGTGCTGGAGAAGGGTACTGAATGTACCATGGACTGCCAGGAAAACAAACAGATTCATCTTGGAGAGGATTAAACCAAGCTACTCCTTGGAAGCAAGGATTCTGGGGCTTCGTCTGACATACTTTGGACATGTTGCCAGGAGGGACGGGTCCTTGGAGAGGGACATCATGCTTGGGAGGGTGGAGGGACAGCGCAGGAGGGGAAGACCCTCTATGAGATGGATTGATTTGGTGACTGGGGTAATCGGGATGGGTGTGTCAGAGGTGGTGCGGTTGGCGCAGGATAGAGCAGGGTTTAGGGCTGTTGTGCATAGGGTCGCTATGAGTCGGAAACGACTCGACGGCACATAACAACAACAACAACTTGAAATGGTATGCAAAGGGAGTCTATTCCTCTGGTGCTTGGCTAGCATGCTATCATTTTCCTTAGACAAGCTGTTTTTCGTCTGAATGTTACAATTTTAGTATTCCATCTCAAGGTGGTCACAGTTTTGCTCAACTCTGAAAATATTGGAAAAGGATATGGTTTAGACATCTCTACTTCTCTGCATGTTGAGTTGTTTGTCTTCACATGGCAGCTCCTGCATTCTGATTTGTGGAGATTGAATAGGTCTGCTTTCTTGTCAAAAATAAGAACCAAAGGATATTGCTTTACCACTCTAAAGGAATGATTTCCTAGAATGTGAGATAGAACCCTTATTTTTTGAGGGAGTTAAGCTTCTAGCCATTTCTGTCTTGGTTTCCACCTGCCACATCCATTTATAACGTGAATTTATAAAGGGCATTTAAAATTCCCTAAAATCAGAACTTTGAAAAGTGTGATCAGTATAAAAGTATGTAACTTCCCTGTACCTCCA
Source organism: Elephantulus edwardii (assembly GCF_000299155.1). Lineage (NCBI taxonomy): Eukaryota > Metazoa > Chordata > Mammalia > Macroscelidea > Macroscelididae > Elephantulus > Elephantulus edwardii. The sequence continues at coordinate 784,566 of NW_006399921.1, read as the reverse complement.
CTTTTTTTATCTGTAAAAGAGACTGAAAAAGGGTTATAAAGTGGGAGTTGAGCCAGATATTTGGATTCTCTGCTCAAACATTTTGGAATTTCATGGACACTGAAATAGAAGTGTCTTTTGAGCACAGTGACGTCCTTTTGTGTACACCTGGTTTCCAGCACCAAGAAGACAGTGTACGCACCAAATATGTGATAAATGAATGATGTAAATATGGTCAATAAAATTTCTCTTCCACTCACCGCTCACTCAACTGAACCATATGGTCCAGTCCAACTGATCTTTTTCTGAAATTCCAAAAACATACGTTTCATATGTCTCAATGCTTTTACAGACATGGCTCCTTATGCCTGGACTCATGTCTGTCGTAGCTACTTGGAAATCTCCTCAGCTGAGCATCGTGTCCTCCATAAGTTCTCTCTGCACCAGGAGCTTCGTCTTCTGTGCCCTCATTGCATCCTGTACACATGTCTACTGAAGTGAGTTTTCTTTCCCAAGTGTAGCCCGTGAGTGGCTTTTCTGCCATACTATCTCTTCCTCACCCACTCCCTGGTACACTTGAAGCAATTGCAGGAAAGGTAATTTTTTTTCAAGGTAATTTTTGATAAGCAAAAAAAGTTTTGTTTGGTTTTTTTTTTTAAGGAATAATTTTACAAGAAACTTTGCAGAAACCATTCACAATACTCAGTATTATTCTGTGCTTAAAGTCTGGGTTTATTTAGTGCTTTTTGATTGATCTGCTAGATTACTAGGTACACCACCAAGCTTCAATTTTCTTAGTAGATATAAACAGAACTCCATTTGAAACAACATAATCATACAGTCACGTTCTGTTCCTTTGAGATATAACATCTACTACCAGGTGTTTTTTTTAAAAAAACCCAACAAAACTCTTGTCACCATCCTCAAATATTCCCTTTTCTATTTTTATTTTATTTCTTCTTTATAACCCCCATACTGCTCCCTGCACTGCCCCAGTCTTCACTACTCTAACTTTGAGTCCTGGAACAGTGCTTAGTGCGCAGTAGAGGCTCAATAACCATCTGAGAATATATTAGGTGTCCCTCCTTCCTTTTATTGCCTAACTTTTTAAAAGAGCAAACTAATCTTCCAACTTCCGTTTATTCACCCCCGCTTACTCTTTAACCTATTGCAATCTCATTTCTTCTCTTGCCATTCTACTGGAATTGTTCTCTCGGAGGTCACCAGTGACCTAATTACAAAAGCTAATGGAATTATCTCAGCCTTCATCCTGCCTGACTTCATTACAGCATTTGGCATCATTTATCTTTCTGAAATGTGGTAAAATTGAAAAAGCATGCATTTTAGGGTAGAGTGGCTCTAGTTTAAATTTGTGCGCAGATTCCACTTGCTAGCTGTGTGAACTTGGGCGAGTCGCCTTTGATATATTCCTGTTACTTTAAGAGGATCTTTTGATATTTCTCAGGGTTGTTGGGAGGGTCAGGTGAGATTTATACATGAAGCCCTTAGAACATGGCTGGACTTGCTATTCAGGAAATGTTGGCTCTTTCCTCCTTGGAATTCCAAATCAGTGGCCTCTCTTGGTTTTCCTCCAGCTCACCTATCTGCATAAAGGTGTTTTTCTTTTACTTGTTATCCCTTCTCTCCATATTTTCCCTCTGCTCTATCTCAATCTCCATCTCTCACATCAAGTGTTTGCCTTGTTGTTGTTATGTGCCGTCGAGTCATTTGCGACTCATAGCGCCCCTATGTACAACACCCCTAAGCCCTGCTCTATCCTGTGCCAATCGCACTGTCTCTGACACACCCATCCCGATTACTGCAGTCACTGAATCAATCCATCTCATAGAGGGCCTTCCCCTCTTGCACTGTCCCTCCACCCTCCCAAGCATGATGTCCCTCTCCAAGGACCTGTCCCCCGATGCCTTTGAGCTGCGTTTGCCTTACATATAGATAATTGTGCAAAAACAGTGACTGACTGAAAGATAGTCTCCTAACTGGCTTCAGAACCTCCCATCTTTTGCATTTCTGGTGCATACTTCACACTGTCACCAGAGCTGATTCTCTTAAATACAGGTTGGTAACATTACCCTTCTACTCCCCGCCCATTGCCCAAGAGCAGAATTGTTAGGATGGTGGGAGATCAGGCAAAGTTTTGCTCAGCTGTATACACGGTAGCTCTGAGTCAGAATCAACTCGATGCCACCTAACAACAGCAAAGCCTTCTCCCTAAAAAAATCCCAGTAGATGGTTTTGTCTCAAGAACAAAGCCTTTCCTCACTCTTCATCATCTGTTTTGTCTGTTAAGCTTCCTCTCCTATTATGCCTTCAGCAGGCTCTGCCTTATCCTCCCTATTTTAATCTTTCTCCAGAGTTTTCACTCCCTAGTGCATTTATTCACCCTGGTCCATTAGTCTCCAATGCCCTATTAAGACTTAATCTCTCTAGTTAAAATGTGTCAATCTTTTCACATATTTGGATACACATTTTATAACTTACTTTGCTTTGCTAGATGATACACTCTAGGGCATTATTTTAGGAAACTTTGGTGACCTAGTGGGTAAGAAGTTATGCTGCTGACCCACAGTTATGTGGTTCAAGTCTACCAGCTGCTCAGTGGGAGAAAGACAGACAGTCACCTCCTGTGTGATTTTCAGCTTCTGGAAACCTGCTGACGGGTCAACGCAATAGCACATAACACCAAACAACAACAAGGCACCTTTGAGCTCATACAAAGTACTGTAGCTTAACAAACTACTTGTAGAATAGAGCTGAATTGAAAATCAAGGCATATTGTGCTGCTTCCTAACAAGAGTGTTGTAAAGGAGACTTAATTAGATGTGAACATTGCAGGAGAGAAAGCTGAGCAGTCCCTTACCGTAAAGATTGGGAATCTCAGAAACTTACTGGAGGGTCCCTGTGAGTCTCCTCAGTTTGACAGCACTGGGTGGTGAGGATTAGATATAACTGTGGATACCGTTTCCAGAGCACTGCTTGTGTGCCAAGCACTGTGCTAAGGATGCTTAAAACATGCATTGACTCATCTGATGCTCACAAAGAGGGAGGTCTTCTTAATGATCCTGATTTCACAGATGAGAAACCCGAGACAAGAGAAGTAACTTACTAAAAATCAAAGAGGTGATTCCTGGCAGAGTTACCTGTACTCAGGGTGGCTTTGTGTCTATTACTAATCATTAATGTGTGTGCCTGATAGTAATTTGGGAAAACAGTCCGTTATTAAGAGCATCTCCAGGTCTTTCTGCCTAGTCTGTCTTAGTCTGGAAGCTCCACTAAAGCTTTTTCCACCTCAGAGCAACTCCCAAATCTTCAGTGATAAGTAGGTAGTGAGACTGCATGAAGTGCATTGGCTAGGAATCAAACCCAGGGTCTATTGGACGGAAAGCAAGAATTTTGCTCCTAAACTTGGGGATTTCCTTCTGAACATCAGCCATGAAAACCCTGCGGATCACAATGTCTGACCCCTAGAGGGTAATGCTGGGACCAGGCAACATTTTGTTTTACAGGACTTAGAGTCACCACGAATCAGGCGCCAGGTGGGTGGCAGTTAACAGCAATGAATCGGAAGCGTGTTCCTGTCTGCCTTCAGGCAAGTGGCAAAGGGATACACGTGGACATCTCAAGGATTTTTTCCCAGCCTTGACAGGAGATGATGTCTGTGTGTGCCTTGACAGCCTAGTGTCAAGAACGGGGGCAGCCAGCTGCTGTTGTGCAAAACCTTCTTCTTTGACTCCTAAGCCTTTTGATGAGCAATTAAACCAAAGGCTTATCTGGTAGAAGGCCTTCTCCTGAATGACGTCATTGACCCTGGACAGGGAACTGCTCTGTGACCTTGTGCATTCACTACAGCTGAGTATGCTGGCCAAGGCTCTGTTTTCCAGAGCTTAGAAGCCATTAAAAAAATAATAATAATAAAAATCTTACAGCTTTTTCCTTCCTATTCCCTCAGAAGGAAAAGCTGAACATGGGAGCTGGTCAAATGTGGTTTTTATTTAGGTTGTATTCAGCAATGCCAACAACATCCCCTCTCTAACCTCATCCATTCACTGCTATCTCTCTGACCTGCTTAAATAGCCAGCTCCTCTGTGGAGAAGTGAGGTAGGGATTTATAGAAGGAGGTGGAAGGGTATCTCCAGTGTTCACTTCTGCTCAGTCCTCTCCTGTCAGCTCCTTGGCCCATCAACCTTCTAGCAATAGTCTCTGTGCTCTGATCTCTCCATGCAAAATCTTAAAACTTTTTAGGAACTTCAAGGAGAGGCCTGGAGTGATAACAATGGGTACTTGTTAATTACTTAAGACAGTAGTAGTTCCAACCTGCACAGAAGTACCTCGGAAGAAAGGCTTGGTGATCTGCTTCTGAAAGGCCATAACTTTGGAAGCTCAGTGGAGTACAGTTTTACTTTGCAGCACATAGGTCAGAATTGACTGTAGTAGTTGATTTATTTAATTTTTTTAATCATGTATTTCAAAGAGATATTTATTGTCTAAGAATTCAAATGCCTGTAGCCAGAAATCCTTCAGCAACCAGGCTTCATTTTACATACAAGTACATTTCTTTAAATTTAAAGACAGAGAAACTAGGCCTAAAAGATCCACAGTGTAGGGTGCGGACTGGGCCTTTAAGAAGTAATCTCCTGCCTCTGAGTAGGTTCCTGTTACCCTTAAAGATCTACAGAGAGAGCCACTGTGTAACCCTACTTGGTCATGCATTCCAGTCTTCAGCCTTACTCTTGGTAAATGTTTACCACCTATTCTGCACTCACTCATTTCCTCTTGCTTGGCAACAGAAAGCAAGCACCCTGGAGAAGATGATCTGGCAGTCCTTCATTGTGTCTTGCAAATCTTGCCTTCATGTTGGTATTTCCAGCTTCCCTGAGTGCAACAGGTTCCCTCCCCTTCACAGACTCTAGTGCTGTATGGAGAGAGAGTCTGTGTCCTGACCTTGTTGGAGCAGCAGTTGTGAGCCTCGGTGCTCCTGTGTCTGTTCTCTGGGGTTGCTTCCCTTGGCACCCACCTGGGGCAGGTGGGGAAAGTGTGGCCAGTGAATGTTAGGGCACCTTACCTTACTTTGATATCTACCCAGATGAAATTTAGCCTCATAGCTGCTATTTTGTACTGAATTTTCCTCAAGGAAGTTTCTGCTGAATAATGGCCATGTCATTTGTGGGTCTCCAGGGGTTATGGACAGGTGTTAGGTGTCTTGTATCTGTAGGAAAATGGAGCCGAATGGCAGAGAATAAACGGCAGTTGCTTGTAACATGAGCTCCTTTCATTTAAAGTTAGAGGCCTGGCTGTGGTGCAGGGGAAGGGGAGGCCTGTTCCTGGGGCTGCCATCTGTCTGAGGGGCCAGAGGTAAGATCAGTTTTCCAGAGAACAGAGGAATCCATGAGAGCCAAACATAAGTGAAAAATGGGGGTGGGAGAGGGCTCTGGGGAGCAAATTTTGGCTGAGATTCTGAATAGGGGCTAGGAGAGCTTTGCAGCCCAGGCTAGCTAGCTCTTTGAAAAAATTGTTTTTCAAATCTCAGAATGCTGTTTCCCACCTGTAAAATGACTGATGGGGATTGGATAGTCACACATAATTCCACAATGTACCCAACTGCAATCAGGGTTGAATTCTGGGGCTCAAGGAGACTTGCCTTCCAGAACTGATGCATTTGAAGAGATTCTGGAAGCTCCTAACTGGCCACTGAAGACCCTTAGTTCTGACTAGCTCTGTGACCATGGATAAATTACAGAATCTCCTTCACTGTCTTTCATCAGTTGTAAAATGAGGGTACTAACATCTCTTCTCCCTCATTCTTCCTATTACTGGAAAGATAAAATATTATGTATGAAATATTTTGCAAAGTAAAGTAAAAGTGAGGAACTGACATCATAGCCAAAATGATGGACTAGAACATGCTGGAATTATGAGGATGACGCAGGATCAGACGACAATTTGTTCTGTGTGCATGGGATTGCTGTGAGTCAGAACCAACTCAATGGCACCTAGCTATCTAAAGAAACTATTAAATAGCACAGGATACTGAAGACAATACAAAGAGAAACATGGTTTTTCCTCAAGGAGCGTATAGTCCCAATTGTACTATATGAAGGATGTTTCAGTTTTTAAGGCACTGCCTTCCCTATTATTTTTCTTGATTTTTTTTTATGTAAAAAAGTGAGCAGATCCAATGAGGGGACACAGAGTGTCTGCTTAAATAAGCTTTTAGTGGACAGACAGGCTCTTGGTTGGAAAAAGGGCCCTGCAGGTAGAATGGACACTGTTAGTGGCAGGTCAGCTTCCCAGCCAAGGAAGACCACTTCAGATTTCCTGTGGAGGAGTTTTGCCCTCAGGCCAGGTGAAATGCAAATAATCCTTCTCAATCATTGCAGTACCCAAAGCTTAAATTAAACCCCCAAGGATTTCAGGTCTAGAACCTACTGTGGGTGGGGAGAGTGGCTGGAGGAATGTGTGTGGGAAGTGGGTGCTGTTAGGTTTTTCTTACATTTGAGAGGTTTAAGTATAAATTCAATAGTGCCTCAATAAGTTGGAAAGGGGCTATTTCCCTTGTTGAACCTCTCTTTCTCCCCAAATACCTTCTGACTCTTCTGGTCCCTGCCTGATGGATGTTTCTATTTCTTTAATGTCCATTTGAATGTCTAGTGTCTCAGTTTCTCTTTATGTACTCATGACTTGGGTCCTCTAGCCTGCCCAGCAGGCAGTCCCCTTAACCTGAGAAGTTACTTGGAGGAAGTCCCAGGGACTGAACAGCTCTGTGGAGCCTTGGTTTAGCTCGGGTCCCTAAGTCTCGGGTTACAGCCTGAGCATTCCAGGGGTCCGGAAGGGGTGTTCTGCTCCTTGCCAAGTCTGACACCTGATATGAAGAGGTTTTTCTCCTTTCCATGCCGCTTCCGGGAGTGGAAATAGAGTTACAGCAAACCACTGCTTATGGTTCTAACGGCGGATGTGAAGGAGAGTCAGCAACACCGTGGATGGTCTTCCAGGGAGTCATGTATGTGTGGACATGGTTTTGGTTTTCTGGCACAGAATTTATAGCCCCAGGCAGGACTGACTTCCCTCGTGGAAGCAATGTGATGTCAGGATGCCCAGAGACCCCCCATATATCTCAAGGTCAGGGTTGTCATATGCAATGCCATGCTGGACCATAGCATATATTCTTTTTCTTTTAGTTTAGATAGATTAGAAAGTGACATCCCCAAAGGGACAGACCTCCTTCCCTGAAAGCAGATAGGAAGAGAGTGGCTGCAGCATGTAGTGTTGCAGTAGATTTTATTGTCCTAGGACTTCTCAGTCTTAGGACACTTGTAGACAGTCCCATGACCTTCAGCTTGGCTCAGAAGCTTGGGCAGAGACTCCCAACCAGAAATTGTGCTCACAAAGGGTCAAAGGACAATATGTGGATTAGACTGTGGTCTTAATGGTATGTTCTTTTGCCTTTTTCTTTTCCATTTTCACTTAAGGTAGCTACCTGCCCTATTTGGTTTCCTTGTGGAGAGATGAATGCCCAGGCTAGGGAGGGGCGGGCCAGCCTCTCTGGTGATCCAGCCTCTCTGCTCCAGACAGCTGGGACGAAGTTTGCCTCAGGAAAGTAGCTCAGTTGGTAGAGCTACCCCCTAGAGCAGCACTACAGTCTAGAGAGTGGGTGATTCCCCATATCTAAGAATACTATTTGGGGCTGGCCCCATCTTTCCAGATTCTATGGCACTAATATTTTGTCACCTGGTACTTACCTTTTCTGAAGCAGAATTGAATTGGTCTCCAGGAATGTAAAGGGGGTATAGAATGTAAGGAGGGTTCATTTCCTGGGAGGGGGTATTCAGAGTCAACTGGGGCTGGTCACTGGAGACATCCAGGGTACCCTTGTTGTTGTTATGTGCTGTCTAGTCGCTTGCGACTCATAGTGACCCTAGGTACAACAGCCCTAAAACTCTGCTCTGTCCTGTGCCAATCTCACTGTCTCTGACACTCGCATCCCCATTACCCCAGTCACTGAATCAATCCACCTCACAGAGGGCCTTCCCCTCCTGTGCTGTCCCTCCACCCTCCCAAGCATGATGTCCCTCTCCAAGGACCAGTCCCTCCTTACAACATGTCCACAGTATGTCAGAGGAAGCCCCAGAATCCTTGCCTCCAAGGAGCTACCTGGTTTAACCCTTTCCAGGATAAATCTGTTTGTTTTCCTAGCAGTCCATGGTACTCTCAATACTCTTTTCCAGCACCACAGCTCAAAGGCATCAATTCTCCTATTCTCCTTGGTCATTGTCCAACTCTCTGATGCATAACAAGTGATTGCAAAGACCATGGCCTGCTTTTCCTTATTATTCGTGTGTGTGTGTGTGTGTGTGTGTGTGTGTGTGTGTGATCCTATCCGTCTTTCCTCCGTGTGTCATATCTGGTGTCTTCAGCTTATTCCACGCAACAGCTGTCCTCAGCTGGACATTTTGGAAGCAGCCTCCAGGACCCTTGTTTTCTCCCGCTATGCCCAGACCTCCTCTCTCACCTGTTCCCTAAATAATTTCAAGAAAGCATCTTTCATAGAAGAGATCCAGCTGAAAAGCTCCGTACTTTCCCCTCAACCCAGATCTTGGCTAGCTCAGCAGCGCGCCCCCACCTCGCCCAAAGGAAAACGCAGGGAGCTGGAGTTGTGGGCGCTGCCTGGCCAATCACAGCTTTGAGAAAGTTTGCTCTGTGCTCCTATTTCATTAGGCTGATTGGAGCAGCCTTTGTAGAGGTAGCGCCCCTCCCCGCGCGATTCCAAGGCCACAGCGGCTGGTGTGCTGGCCCTTCCGGACTCAAGTGACCTCCCTCACCCCCTTTTTGCCCCCTCCCCGTTTTTGTTTTTATCCAGTGTCTTGCTTCCTCGCTCTCCTTCCTCTCTCTGTCGCGTCCTCCTGCTGCGCGCCTCCCTGCAGCGCCCAGCCGGCTCCCAGACCTGGTGTGCGGCGCGCAAAGCGCTGAGAGTTTGCTGAGACGTCCCCCGGGGCCGGCGCCGCGTCCCGCTCAGGCAGAGACGCAAGCGAGCGAGGGAGAGCGGCGGAAGAAAAACAAGCGGGCGCGGGCGGCCCCAGGAGAGCAGCCGGGGGCTGGCGGCTCCCGACTCCACTCGCGCGGAGGCAGCCGAGACTCCGCCGCGGAAAGTTGCGACTCCAGACGCCCCTGCCCTGATACCTCGCGCCGCGCCCAGGATTCGGAGCTTGTTCGTAGCGCAGCTGAAGCGCGTGAGGCACAGGGGCCCAGGGTCGGGATCCGGAAGGAGACAGAGAGCGCACCTAGCCAGGGGTATCCATGCCGGCGGCCAACATGATGGAGAGCCTGCAGCCGCCCGCCCTGCAGGTGCCCGAGGGGCAGGCCTCTCCTGAGGGCAGCCCGGCGTGGTCCAGCTCGTCCACCCCCACGCTCCGGCGCCGCCGCTTCAAGATGCGCCGTATGAAGAACGTGCAGGAGCAGAGCCTGGAGGCCGGGCTGCCGCGGGACCTGCCGGGGGTCCTGGCCCCTGGTAAGGAGTTCTTGCAGCTGCCGTCCATCGAGATCACTCCCTCCAGCGACGAGGACACTCCGTGGTCCAACTGCTCCACACCCAGCGCTTCTCCTCGCAGAAAGCGCTTCCTTCTCCGCAAGTGGCTGCGGGTCAGGGAGCGGAAGGAGTGCAGTGAAAGCAGGTACGTCCCTGTTCTGCCCCCCGCCCCCAGACTTCTTCCTCGCTTTTTCCTGCACCCCAGGAACGCCCAGGGCCCTAGGGCAGCATGGTGGGAAACTTTGAGAACTCTAAGGGCCATTTATCAGCATCTGATTTAGGCGCGGTCCCTGCTCAAGGAAGTTAAGCTTCCACACTGGTCACACATTTCTCCCACCCAGTGTCGGGGGCTAGTGACTTCAGATTATAGAAATATTTACATGGGGCTTCACTACAAATTGTGCAAGAAGAATAGTAGCAGTTTATATGTACTAAGACTGTCCCATGTGCTGGACACTCCACTGAGCACTTTGCACTGTATCTCCATGTTGCTTTAAGGTGAGTATTATTATTCAACCCATTTTACAGACAGAGCTAGCAGAAGGTGAGAGAAGTTAAGTAACTACTCCACCTAAACTTATATTTCTGGACTGCATTACAATTTTTACATTTGGGAAAGGAAGCTCTGGTGGCAAAGACCATGGGGCGTTGTGCTTCCATTCCAGATGCTACACCTCTCTGGGAGTTGGAATCCACCAACAATTGCTAGGTGCAAAGATGAGTGCTTATCACCTGTACAATCTATAGCCTTGGAAAGTCAATAAAAGGTCAGTTGTGAGTCTGTTTTGGCTTTATGAGAGTGGGTTTGAGTTTTGATAGTTGGCCATGCAGGATCGGATTTTCTGGCCTGTACGGGTAAGGAGAATTGGTGGGGTACTCACTTTGAATGAATCACACCTAGGTCTGGTCCACCCACTAGTTTGTATCAGCCGTGTTTTTGCATGGGTCTGTGTGGCATCAGACTTTCTAGGGAAGTTCATTTTTCTGGAACAGAGGGGGATGTAGAAAACCAAGTGAGCAGCCATAGAGCAGCTTCAAGAGTTACATGTGATGAAGCAGAAGTGGGGAATTCCTTACTGGCACATTGATACCATATGTTCTGCCTTCTTACTTTGAACCCCCAGGGCCCTGAATTTTAAGCACTTGTAATTTGTGCTTTTACTTGCATTGGGCAACTAACTATTGACCACATTCCTGAGATCTTACACTTCATTCAATTTCACTTCAAGACTTTATTGAATGTTCTCAGGCACTGATAACCCAATAAGCAAGGTAAGCACTGGCCCAGTCATGTGAAATCGCTCACTACAGAGCAGTGTGTAAGGACAAGTAAGACAGTGTTTTTTAACTTGCATATTGGGTCGTTGGTCCCTATCTTGGATTGGAAATTTGAAGAGGCTTTGATTCTGTGGGAGGTTACTGTGAGGTTGGGAGAGAGACAGGTGCCAGCCCTACCTAGAAGCAGAATCTTTGATGTGGTGAACAGGAAATGCACAATTCTTCACTACAGATTGGTAGGCAAGCACAGATCAGCCCGCACTTACCTTGTTTACTGAGTAATCCGGACTGGAATACTTTTCTGAGCTCAGTTTGGTACTAGCTAAGAGGAGAGTCTAGGGGAAGGGATGTGAAATTTGAGGAGAAAGAGAGATGTCTGAGAAATTAAGACATGAGTTTACTGTTGAAATATAGGAAAACAAATACTCTGCTATGTGGTACTGATTGCACAAGAACCCTAGAGAAGTTAGGCAAGACTTCTGGGAGTAAGAGGCCCAAACCATGATGATATACAAAGGCACCAGGATGCATGTGATCAGGCAAAGGAGATTGGATAAGAGGAACAATAGGGATGAAGGCAAAAGACTAACTGAACCTGGTCTCTGAAGGAGATGCTGAGAAATCAAGCTATGGGATGTAGAAGATGAGTTAGTGTTTTAAGCATTCCAATGCTTTCCTTTTCTGCTGGTGATGACTAGATCTAGATATCCCTATACAATTAGACCTTGACCTTTGCTCTGAGTTTTTGTATGCATCTTGTGGATAATAATTTCCTCTGTTTTGATAGTTTATCTTACTTCCTTTTGCACAGACGGGAGCAGGGCAAATTTGGCGAGAGTGAAACTTGAATTATTTTAGTGCAGCATAGCTTGCCAGCCTTTCCTCAGATATCAGAGACTTTTTTTAATAGGGAATCACTGCCTTTGAATTGTGGTGTTTGCAGAGTATTACATATCCCATGGATTGCCAAAAGCACCAAGCAAGCATCTGTCTGGAGGAAGTGCTCCTTGGAAGCTGGAGTGGTGAAACTTCAGCTTACATACTATTAAGAGAGGCCAGTTGTTGTTGTTGTTGTGTGCCGTCGAGTCCCCTGCGACTCATAGCGACCCTATGTACAACAGCCCTAAACTCCGCTCGGTCCTGTGCCAATCGCACTGTCTCTGACACTCCCATCCCAATTATCCCAGTCACTGAATCAATCCACCTCATAGAGGGCCTT
>NW_006399921.1:737014-771305 GCF_000299155.1 Elephantulus edwardii | reverse complement strand
GTTGTTCTCCAGATTTCTTGGCACAACTTGGTGAGCACGTCCATGGCAGCATCTGTTAACTGAAATATGCCAATTGGTATACCATCTATTCCTGGAGCCAGACCTTGGGAAAAGGTGGAGGATCAATCAGTGAAAGAGAGGAAGACCCTCCATGAGAATGCTTTATCGTATGACTGCAACAGTGGGCTCGAACCATGGCAGAGATCTCAAGGATGGCGTATGATCTTTCGATCATAGGGTGCTTGTGAGTTGTAGTCAACTGTCAACTCCAAGGCATCTGATTACACCACCATAGAGAATCTGGTGACCCTGGGATTCTGCCATGTATTGAAAGCTGGCCTTGAGTCAGCCTCCGGCTCATGATGACGCCATGTGGGAGTAAAATATGGAGAGCAGAATCTGACATTGCTAGCCAGAGTGAAAGTTGGGGGAATTGGGTTAGATTTAAAGGAGGCTTTTTTTGAGCTCTGGTGGCACAGTGACTTGGGCATTGGACTGCTAACTGAAAGGTCTGATATTTTCATCTGTCAGCCTCTCCATGGGAAGAAAGATGTGGCAGTCTATTTCCATAGATTTAAACCTCAGAAACCCTAGGGGACGTTTCTATGCTGTCCTGAGGGGCCCCTGTGAATTGGAGTTGAGTTGATGGCTGTGGATTTGGTTTCTATGGTTTGAGTTGTGATTTAAGGCACTTGTTCTAAATCATAGTTCCTTCAATTAGAAGAAGAAGAGAGAAAAAAAATCTGTAGAAAAAGACTCGTTTAACTCAAATCTCTACTTTTCTACTGTGTTATATTGGCTCCTGTTAGATACTGCCCATGTTGTGGCTCAAACAAAAACCTACCATTCTTCGACCTGGAAAAGAAAAGCAGCAATCAGATGAATAGCTCCTGATAGATTCCTGACACGGTTGTTCAAGAACAATGAAGAAACAGTCAGAGTTTGGACATGTTCTTTAGCCCTGTCCACTGAACATGCACAGATATGTGGATAAGCAAAGAAAGGTGTTGGCTTGAGGAAGAAGGAGTGATGAGAATCCATGGCTTTTTGACTTGGTCCCACATGGGGCTAAGCCTGAGTGAAGGGACTGGCAGGTCTGGAACGTGGGGAGAAGTGTGGACTCCTGAACTGGCAGCTGATGCGTGTTTGAACCTAGCCTGTGGGTGAGTTGTGTAGAGCCCAGCCTGATGAAGAGAAGTTGATCCGTGCTGTGACCTAGTGTTGATTGCTGCAGCCTGGGGACTTGCTCTGCACTGGACTTTGCTTGTAGATGCAGATGCTCAAAGATTTCAAATTGAACAGATGATCTTTGAGCAAAAGGCATATGCTGGGTCCCTCAGAGTACTGGTTTGATATGGATGGAGGAATCAGAAATTGACTCTCTGAAATGGAGATATTAAAACATGAGGCATGATGTAGCTGGCTTTTACACTTTCCCAAATGTAGTTATTAGTAAGATGACTGTAAGAGGAAAAGAGCCCCACAGTATACATGAACATAATACATCGTAAGTGAAAGTTTATATAAAACACAATGTACATGAAAAAAATTTAAAAATGGGAGGAAAAGAAGAACTTGGTAGATGGAGGCCATAGAATGCAAGAAAACATTGGCCTTCAAAGTCAGGAGACTTGTTTAAATATAAGCTTGGTCATTTATAAGCTGTAGAACCTTGGATACCATTTAACTCTCTGAATGTCACATTCCTTGTCTGTGTGGTTAATGTGAGACCAGAAGAGCAATACATGTGAAAATGTTTTGTGAATTTCCACTTGCTGGGCAAGAGTGAAGGATTATTGTCATTATCTGCTGAGTGTGTCACATGGCGTGGATGTGTGCTGGAGAGTGTGTGGTTACATGCTCACGTGTCGTGGAGCAGCACCTGGGACTCCTCACACGCCGGCCGCACTGCTTGGAAATGATGATTAGAAAGTGGCTCTGCTCGTGGCTGGATTAGGGAGAGATTAACATACCAGGTCCAGAACAACAGGCAGTTTTCCTCTACATATTCCCACCCCCCAAATCCACATCTCTAAAACCAGAAATTATCTTTCAGGCTTGCCAAAGGATTCAGTCAGATGTGACAGAAGGCAGAGACTCGGGAGAGAGCCCTTGAACAAAGTTGAAAAGATAGAGAAGTTCAGGAAATCTGATTCTTTGTCACCTCAACAAAAGTGAGGAGAAGAGGGTAAAGTGTCAGCATGGGACTTGGGGACCCTAGGACATAGCAGGAAAGCAGTGAAGTACTATAGGTTTATTCTTACCTTGTTCATCTTTGTATTTTTGTTGGTGATCTGTGTGTTGTTGAATAAAGTAATAAAGAGTAGGTGAAAAATTCTTTTATCTCTCCTACTTTGAATGGAATTCTTGGTATATAAGTGGAGGAACATTTCTTAGAGAGGAGTCCAGAGCTGAGTTGTGGAAAAGGACGAAATACCTGTTGTTGGAAACAGTCCAGCTGCATTGATTTAAGGATGAGGATGGCTGGCTGAGCAAGTGTGTTTTGATGTAGAAGATAGAGAAATGGAAGTGGTGAACTGATGAGTCCACAGACTGGTTGTGACTTATGCCAAGTATTTGAATTTCCATTAATCAGTAAAATGTATTGAGACCCCATATATAGTTGTTATGTACTGTCGAGTCTCTCATGCCGGACCGTCCAGCAGGTTTTCAGAGCCCGTAAATCTAACAGGAGGAGATGTCCATCTTTCTCTTGCAGAGCCACTGGTGGATTTGAACTGCATATCTCTGGGTTGGCAGTGCAACTCCTTATCACCAAGCCACCAGCTTTATCTTTATCTTTAGAAACAAAGATAACTCAACTTAATATGAAGCCGTACATTGTAGAATCTGGGAGAGAAATTTGCTCAGAGTGGTATCTGAGTAAGAGAACTCTTGACTGTTCTAGATGAACTGAGCAGAAGCAAGGCAGTGTCAGAAATCTTGTGTTGTACTTCCAGTGGTCTACCTGGGAATTGTTTGAGCTGCCATTTACTATGTTTTTGTTGTGAAGTCCCTTCCAGTTGACTGCACCTTATTGAGATGCCGTGAAAACTGGATTTGAACCATGCTCTAGCTTGAGCCATCCTCACCATCTCTGATACACTTGTCCCCATCTCAGTCCATCTTGTTAATGATCTTCCTTTCTTACCTTGACCTTCCACCTTTCCTAGCCTGATCTTCTCCAAGGACTGGCCTGTTCTAATGACGTGCTCAAAATATGTGAGACTAAGTCCCATCATCCTTCCCTCCAAGGAGCACCCTGGACAGACTTTTCCAAGACAGATTTGTTTATTCTTTTGGCAGTCAATCCATGGGATAGATAGCTTTGCCCTTGGACTATAGACTGACAACGGTGAGCAAGCTTTTGGAATTAGTACTTGCATGTCTTTCTAACTTCCTTCGCCATAACTGGTTACGCACGTTATTCAGAACTCCAGATGAGGAGCAGAACGCCTCTCAGACCTGCAGGATTGTGGCAAGAATCAGAAATTGGACTGAGCCTCATTTTGAGAAGGCATCAAATGGCCAGTGTTCCTGGAGGGGGGGACAGGAAAGCGGATGGGAAAAGTGAGTGACTGGGTGCTGTAGGACCTGTATCCAGGGGACATGGAAACACCTCTGCCTCTCTCTCCCCGAGATGACTTCCTTCGTATTAGCTAGCCTTTGCAGCACCTTGCCCTGTGGCTGTGCTGTTCTCTGTTCCGTACAGCACACTTCCTGTCATGATTGGTCACAGTCCAGCTGGCTGGTACCGAGAGTGTTTCAGCCTGGAGCCTCAGAGTTTCTGTGTGACTGTCCATTGGACGCTGGTAGCGCCTCTATGATTCTGCCCAGCCTGGTCAACTAGGTGGTTATCTCTCCAGAGCTGGTGTGAGGACTTGCAGGTGATGAATCCACTTCATTTATCTTGATTCTTCACCCTTTTCCTCTGACTTTTGGAGAGAGACAAACTTCCCGTTTCTGCTGAATTTCCAAGGAAGCAGGGTAACTGTGTATGCATGAACTCTTCTACCAACTGGTCACTGTTTACACAAGTCCCTGCCCTGAGGGTACTGCTGTGTATGAGAAACACAAGGAGTGTGGCAGGAAGAAAGTATACTCCTTTCTAAACACAATTCAGCAGACTCATGACCACTGAGTTTGCAAAGCTAAGTCCACTGGAAAGTCAGCTGACTCCTAGCTGACCCTTCAGTGGAGTTTCAAAGGTTGTAAATCACGTAGGAGGAGATTGCCTGTCCTTCTTCCTTGGAACTGGTGGTGGGTTCCACCAGCCAGCCGGCCACCACCTTTGGATCAGCAACGCAGCTTGCTGCAGACCACACCACCCGAGCTCCACCAGCAACACACAGAGGCAAAAGGGACACGGGATTTGTTTAAGTAAGTATTGTTTGACAGGGTGAATGAAGAAAACATTTACTAAGCCCTTAGTTACTTGAGGGCAGGAACTGTGATGTGCCAAATTAATGCTAAATTCCTCAAATACATTATAACGTTTAATTTTCCCACTAACCCTGAGGTGGACTTTTACCTCAAAGGGAAACTACAGGTAATATTAGTCTGCCCCAGGTAAGATAGTTTCCATGAAGCAAGGCTGAGATTTGAACCATGTTTTCTGACTTCAAAGCTGAGCTCTTTACAGCTATACTTGTAGTGTCTTCCCAGGGCCTGGAGAGAAAAGAAAGATATGCTAGTATGAAGGTAACTCTAATGAGAGGTAGGAGGAGTGGGAAAAGGAGGACAGGAAGTTCTTTGAGGAGAGCTGTGTAGGGTGTATGTTGAGAGCAAGGCACTTTGGGAGAGGGTGCTGACCAGTCTTAATTGAATGGGTCCCAGAAAACAACTGGCCTTTGGCTGTTGACGTGGTTTCCAGATGAAAACAATTTGTAGAAAGAAACTCAGAAGGTGACAAGGTGAAATCTTGTGGTCTGATTGACGCTGGCCAGGGGCCTCTGTGGGAGTTTGTTCTGAGAATTTCCATGGTGGTTACACACTCGAGCTCGAGGAGGTGGGGTGCCAGTTACATGTCAGGCAAGAGATGGGGGATGGACAGGGACAGAATTATACCTCTTACTCTCTCACTGCCTGCTGTGTTTCTTCCAGGTACTATATATCCACCAACTGCTCTGCTGGCCACTCATAATTGCTTGTAAGGTGATTCAGGTCTTTTTTATTAAGGCTCTGAGTGGCTATTCTGCTAGTGGGGAATTTCCTTCCTGACTCCAGTGAACACACTTTTGGGCCCTGGAGTAGGTGTTTGGATACAGAGAAAGTCTCACCCCCAGGTCTGAGAGGTGGACGCTGTGTGTCCAGAGCTTTTTAAAGTCTTGAGGGCTTTTCTTGGGGACATTTCCCCATGGTGCTTTTTTTTCTCTATCCCTTGTAGTGACTCACCGAGGTGAGGGAAGACACAGCTTTTAAATGTGCTGGGAGTCCATGAGCTTTCCTGGTGGCTCTGGAGCCTGGAGAAGCTTTACTTCTCTGGGAAGGGATGGTGACACTTCCATCAGGGGCACCTGGTGGGATATCAAAAGTGATTTTCAGGGGTGGGGAGGGAGGCAGGACGGAGCTGGAAGAAGGATGTCAGGGGCTGCCCCCGTTTCAGTACACATGAATTTTCCTTTCATTTGATGATGTTCTAAAAATCACTAGGAAAGTGTGGCTATATTTTAGAAAAGACTTTAGAGGTGGAAGAAGAGATGAGAAAAGCTATGGCTTTTTGTACACACGCACACAGAGTAGTGAACCCGATTTGTGCCTGAAATGCTAACAGAACATACTAGTACTGGTAGTTTGAACCCACTCAGCACACTAGTGGAAGAAAGACTTGAGACTTGCTTTTGGAAAGATCACTGCCAAGAAAACCCTGTGGAGCTTAATTCTACTTGCCAGTGCAGGGAGGCACCATGAGTTGGAATCAGCTTGAAAGCAGCAAGTTGTGTATGTGTGCATGTATGAGAGCCAGAGCTAATGTTGTTATTACAGAGCTCTGGTGGCCTAGTAATAAGAAGCTGCACTGCAGTCCCAAAGGCACATGGTTCCAATCCACCAACTTCTCCGTGCGAGAAGCATAGGCAGTCTCCTCCTGTATGATTTACTGCCTTTGAAAACCCATGGAGGGGCAGCTATGGGTCGATTCCGACTCAGTAACACACAACAATCACATTTTATTAAGTGCCGTCAGGTCAAGGCCAACTTATAGAATAACTATGAACAATGAACTATGAACAATCTACACAAGGTAGAAAATTGTTAGAGAAGGAAAACTCAAATATAGAGGCAAAGTATGATGCAACTCTCTTTCACATACTTTGGGAGTGCTGTCGGGAGGGACCAGTCCTTGGAAAAAGACGTCGTAGTTGCAAAGTTGGAGGGGCAGGGAAAGAGAGGAAGACCCTCAAAGAGATCAGAGGATGCAGTGACTATACCAGCGACCTAAAGCATGTCAGAGACTGTAAGGGTGATGCAGCGTATTCAGATCTGTTGTTCATAGGATCACTGTGACTTCTAGCCAGCTAGGCAGCACTTAACAACAGCAGCAGCAATAGAGAATGAAGGGAGCTTTGATGGTGTCGTCTGCCAGGAGTGTACTGCTAACAGAAAGGCAGTGCCTCTCTGGTGATTCAAATCCAGAAGCAGCTCGTGGAAGAAGGATGGGAAAGTCCACCCTCCCACCCCCATGTGTTTTACAATCTTTGAAACCCAGCAGAGGGGTTTCTCATGAATTAATATCCTGGAGGGAATGATTGCTGATTCTGGGGCCTTACGGCCATAGTCATGAGAGACATTGAGATCAAGGGGAAGAGAAAGGGCATCACTAGGAAAGCAGAAGTTAGTGGGCAGAGAGAGGATCTGAAGAAATAGGAAAGTTTCATTGGGAACTTGAAAAGATGGGTGATACCAGACTTAGAACAATAGCAATTATATAAAATACTATGTGTGTGAATGATTCTGTAAAACACAGTGTACATGAATGAAACACAATGTATATGAATAATTGTGTGCAAACCATTAAAAAAGAGATAGTCAGAAAAACACTTGGCAGTGTTCTACATACTACTTTGGTAAGTAGTGTTTGTTAAGTACCATCAAGTTGTAGACAATTCATAACAACCCTATGAATGAAAGACCTGAATACTTGTATAACTTTCATTGTTTCTCCAAGTTCATAGCATTTCTGGAGGCAAGCTGTTTTGGAAGTGGATGCCACTCCTGCTTCCAAGCTTGTTTTACCTGGGGAGCTCCACCAAATACTGTTCACCATGGGTAACCGTTACTGCATTTGATGCATCAGTGTCACAGTGTTTAGCATCACAGCAACCACAAGTTATCTCTGTACAGCAAATGGACAGACCAGGACTGTATCACTTAAAAGAATGTTTGATAAAAAAACCATTAAAAGTTTGCAAACAACCATCTAAAATTCTACTATTATTGGTCTTTCCCTGTTTAGACCAAAGAAGAGGGGAGAATGGCAAATATACCCTGAAACAATTAGGGCATAGGACTAATGAACTGTGCAAACCTCAACTTCCTCATAACAGAAAAACTAGATGGTGCCTGGCTGCGGACACTGACCATGCCAACAGGGATCACTGTAGAAGATTATGGATAGAGGAGGCTGAAATATGGAACAAAACTCAGTAACAGAAAAGGCTGGGCTTAATAGAATCCCAAAACTCTGGTCCTTTGAACTTAGAACAAAACGCACTCCTGTGCCTCAACTTGGCAAACAATGGGCTGCTGAAGTGACACCAAGAAGGCTCTCACTCCTTAGAATAATTAGTCCTATGAGTCAAATTGGAGAGTGGCATCCACTTCCTAAACATCATGCCTCTGGAAACTCTATGAACTTTGATAAATGACGATAGTTATAGAAAGGCTTCAGGCCTTTTGTTCATAGGGTTGCTATGAGTTGTGCTCAACTTAAGGCAGTCAACAAAAACAACATGAATTTGCCTAAGAATAAAGCCCTGTCAGAAGAAATGGATAGTATGGGTAGGATAGAAGAAGGATTAATGCAAGTGAGAAATATAGGGAAGAAATGGGAAGAGTGTGATTACATTGTGAATAGTGTAATTAATGTGATAAAACAAAATATATATATGAGTGACTGAATGAATAACCAGTTTACTTTGTAAACCTTCACCCAGACCACAGTTTAAAGGAATTTAAAAACAGAGGGTAATAGAGAAGCATAACACTGTACCCTGGCAAAGGCAGAAAACTGTGAGGCATGGAAAAACTGGGTTGTCTCACCACACTCTGGCTCCTACAGGCTTCATGCTGTATATACATTTACCATTTTGACTTTATGCAACAAAACAGTAACAGTTTTAACACTTTCTCATGTATATTTCTGTGACATTATATTCATTATGTTGTTCAACCATAACCAATGTTTCTAAATATGTCCATTATCCTTAACAGAACTATAGCTCTTTCATTTAAGGCTCTGATACTTTTTTTGGTCACATGGTGTGGGACCCTTCTTTTACATCCTGCCTCCTCAGTTTGACTGGGCTGAGACTTTGGTCACTCCCCTCTGATTTGTGGAGGAGATAAATAAAGACGGTGACACAGGAAGTCACAGTTCCAGAGCTGCCTTATGTGCCGGGACTCAGGCCACTGTCTAACCTCTCACTTCTCTGGGAAATCCTTTTTAAAATTCTTTTAAAGGTCATTCTATTTTAGCACTTCTACTTGGTGCTCTTACCTCCATAATCTGATTGCAGAGTTTTTTGGTTTTGCTACTTCTGGTTGGCAAGGTTAGCCAGGAAATGAGTGGTTTTGTGAAGAACTAGAAAAACAATGAACCCACTTGGTTTTCCCCCTTTCTTTTGCAACTAATGGAAAAAGAATTAGCTTGGGCACGCAAGTTGGGTATGGGTGAGCATGGGAACCCTTGTAGTATTTGCTTCAAAAGTTAAAATATGCAATGACAATGGATCATTAGTTTTAGTGACAGAATTTTAAAACTCTTGAAAGGTCTTCCTACTTTTTGTCTTAAATAATTTTTATATCATAAAAGTTAGTGAATGTCATATGTACAATAAAATGATCAGCTAACCTAATAATTTTTGAATAATAGAAAAAAAGGGGGGGAAAATTCATGATTTTAACCTGATAACCCTAGTTCATAGGGAGCTCTTGTGGCCTGATGATAAGAAGCAGTCACAAAGACAGATGGTTTGAATCTAACAGTTGGTCTGAGGGAGAAGGATGGGCAGTCTCTTCCTGTATGATTTACTGCCTCTGAAAACTCGCTGGAGGGTGAACTATAAGTTGGTTCTGTCTTGATGGTACACAGCAACAACAACAATAGCCTTAGTCCATAGCAAGTTACACTGCTAATCTAAAGGTGATGCCAATCCAGCAGCTTCTAGCCATCAGCCGTGGTGCAGGAGAAGGATGGGAAGTGTTCTCCTGTGAGATTTACAGCCTTTGAAAACCCACTGGAGTGTCAAGATCCATCTCCACAGAGATAACTTGGAATTAGGGTTTTTAAAATAACCCAACTATAAAAGGCTTCAGGGTAGTGGAAATGGTTTGTTTTCAGCTAGTAATTGCTGTGTTGGTGGTTCAAACTTACCCCATGGCACTGCAGAAAAAAAGGCCTAGAGATCTGCCTCTGTTAAGGTTACAGCCCGGCACTTCTGTAGAGAGTCAGGAGTAGAAAATCCATTCTATCCAGCAATTTCTCTTTTTATTGTTGTTGTTGTGTACTGTAGAGTTGGAACCGACCCTTAGCTGACCCTTCAGTGGGTTTTCAGAGGCAGCTAATTGCACTGGAGGAGATTGTCCATCATTCTCTCATGGAGCCCCTGGTGGCCTTGAATCGTGTGCCTTCAGGATTGCAGTGCAGCTTCTTGCCACTAGACCACCAGAGTTCATCAATCCCTCTGCTAGCTGTATGTATATTCCAGAGAAATAAGACTGCCCCGCAAACATCGTCAACATACCCATGTTTATTGCAACATAATTTACAATAGCAAAGAGTTGGAAACAACCCAAGTATCCATCATATATATGGTTTTACACAAAGAACCAAACTAGGAAAATAACAGGGATGGCAAGAGAGGTGGCCTTAGTAAAAAGTAAGAAAACAGAATAAAAATAGGTTAAAGGGAAGGCAATATACTTGAAGGAGATAAATAGACATTGTCGTTTAAGTAGATTGATCAATGGCAATGCTATGAAACAAAATATCTGTGAATGATTGCGTGAAGAACCAATGTGATTTGTAAACCTTTACTCAAATAACAATAACAATAACAATAATAAAAAGAAAAATATTACAGTCAAGAAAATGTCAGGGAGCTCAGTTGTTCTCTGTAACATATGAGGTCAACAAGTTTCCTCCAAACCATTTTTGATGTATTATCTCCAATCCTTTTTCCTTGTTCCAATTTTCTGTTTAGTTCAGAGTCTTCTTTTCTTATTCATCCTCCCTTCTGTGCTTTGTACTTGCAGAAGATAGGAGAGAGCAGAGATTCATAGATTTGAGGACAGAGATGTCTCTGAAATAAGGTGGAAAGGAAAAGAATCTCCGAAGCTTTGTGTCTGAAGGTGGAGAGTTCTCACTCTTACACAAGATGAATGTAGGACCCCTGTCATGAGTTTGTGCTGGTCAACCACATCCTTATGTCCTTCAGCGTCCAAGAATGCAAGATGATGCCAGGCTGACCGCTTGGAGCAATCTGTCTTGACCTGGCAAGCATTTGTTTTCTGGCTAGGTCATTCTACTCTGAAGCTCTTTCTGACCTTTTTGTGGGTTAGATGAAATAACAACAATAAAGGTTACTATAAATAAAGTCGAGCTTCTCTTGGAAATAGTTTGCCCTTAGCTTGGGTGATTACATGTGCTTTGTCTGCCTTTGTTTGTGATGAACCACATCATCCTGTTTTTATTGGTTTTAGAGGAAGTTAGTCGAATAAGACTCATAGTGGCCCTCTGGACAGTATATCTGAACCCTGCCTATGCTTTGCCCTGCCCGCAATCTCTGGCGTGCTCGATTCCATTGCTGCAGTCACTGTGTCAGACTATCTGGTAGATTGTGCCAATCCATCTGGTCTTCCTCTCTTTTGCTGACCCTCCATCTGTAGGGCACTGCTACTGATAGACAACATCATGATAGATGGAGATAAGATTCAAACTGTCAATAATTTTATCTTCCTTGAATCCGAAGTCAACACCCTTAGTACTGGCAGTCAGGCGATCAGGAGACATTGCACTGGAAAAGTCTGCTGTCAGGGAGCTCTCTCCAAGTTATGGAGGAACTTTGATGTCAGCTTGAAGACTCAGGTGTGCCTGACTTAGGCCATACTCTTCAGTCATTTGCAGTGCATCTGGGAGCTGGACAGTGAACAAGGATGACAGTGAACAAAGATGCCTTTGAGCTGTGGTATTGGAGAAGAGTACTGACTATTCCATGTACTACCAGAACAATAAACAGATATATCTTAGAGAAGGAACAGCCAGAATGCTCCTTGGAGACAAAGGTGATAAAGCTTTGTCTCACATACTTTGGGCATGTTGCTAGGAGAAGCTGTTCCTTGGGGAGGGATAGCCTGCTTAGAAAGGTAGAGGGTCAGCAAAAGACATCATCTTTACACATGAAAATCTTTTTTGTTATTTTTAAAACAGATTTCCAGCAAAGCGGATTTCACCATCTCTTGTTCACCTCTATATTTTCAACAGAGTTTTATGTAAATTCTAACTGAAACTCCCTGTGGTACACTTCAGACAAATTTCTTTTTTGTGTGTGTTTTGTCCACAGTGAAAATGGAAGACTCGCTGGCCATTGTCCTTTGAGAGTCTTCCTTCAGAGACTTGTTATTTGTAATTTGAGTCGTTGCTTCCAGATTCTGAGGAGAGCCCTGACTTTACACTAGCAATTATTTGGACCTCCAGTGAGGCCTTTGAACCTTGCAAACTTAGTTGTGAGCTTGTTGGCCAAACACATGAGAAGACAAAGCCAGTCATTGAGGCAAACAGCAGAAAGCAGCTTGCCATTCAGCAAATTCCAAGGAACACTTAGAGGTTCCTCTCTCCCAAGTGCCTTCTCCATGCTTGGATCGCTTCCTTTTGTTCCACAGTCTGAGAGGTAAGGCTGCAGATTAGATAAGTTGGTACCGGTCTTTCTCATGACTCAGCAGACATTGATTGGACAACTTTGAGGAGGTTGTTGCTGATGAGTTAGTCCTACTCACAGCATCCCTCTGTATCACAGAGCAGAACTATGCTCCCTATGTTTTCCTGTGGTTTTTGGAAGCAGACTCCCAGGTCTGTCTTTGCTGTTTCCTCTAAGTACATTTGAATCACCAACTTTTTTGTTTGAACCCACCCAGAGGCACCTCAGAAGACAGGCCTAATGATTGGCTTCTGAAATTCGGTCATAGCCCTGAAAACCCTGTGAGCAGTTCTCTGCTCTGTGCAGTTGCCTTGAGTGAGGATCTACTTGATGGCAAAAGGAACAGGGCAGAAGTCCCGAGGTGGTACAGATGTGTTCAGCTGCTCACTGAAAGGTTGAAGGTTCAAAATTTTCCCAGAGGTCTTACAGTAGAAACATCTAGCCATCTCTTTCTGGAAAATAAGCCCTTGTAAACCCTGCAGAAAGCTGGTTCTCACACACGTCGGGTCCACATGTGTTGACTTGAGGACAAGTAGTTCTGAATGAATACTAGTTATAAGGAGTTAGATTCTGTGCTGTGTACTTGGGATTCAGAAGTAGACACAAAAGGCCCTTCCCTTGGAGAACTCACAGTCTACTGTGGAAGGTAAAGGGTGCTTTCCGTAGAGTGTGAGCTTTACACCAAAATGAAAAGGTAGGATGGTCTGGAGGCCTGGAGTTCATACCTTACTTCACCCTCACACAGCTGAAGTTCCGGCATCTATCCAGATCGCTCAGGAGTCTTGTTGTCAATTCTGAATGTAAATTCTGGTTCCATATACCTGGAAAGGAAAGGCAGATTCTCAGCGAGGGTCAAACTATGGTGAACAAATTTCCTGTGTCTATTCCCTCAGAGAATCCAGTCTTCTGGTAGATGGGATTCACGAGGTCATTTCAGTGATGAGCAAACTGGGAAGTCTGAGCCACCAGATTGGTCATTGGAAATAGATTTTCGGCAACCCTACTCAAGCCACATACCTCAGGGAGCCCATCTTCGTCCAGGATGGAACCTCAGGATGCTCCTAGAAGGTCTTTGGGTAGAGTAATGAGTGATGGTTTTCTCAGGGTGGACAGCCAGGGGTCCTGTCTGGAGCTGCAGGGCAAGGGAGCTCTGATCACTGGTCACAAGAGGCCAGTTACTGAGCTGTGTGCCCTTTACCTCACAGTGTTAGGTTATGGTTAAGAAGTTAACATAACTTTGTCCCTTTTGGTTCTACTACATAACCTGGATGTATTTGTAGCCTGTACAAATGTGTAGATAGAAATATCTCCTCCGCTAAACTTAAATATGCTTTGAGTGTACTCCCAAGCCATGTGTCACCCTACACCTGTTTCAGCTTACATACCTATCTTTGTATCCACTTGTAAATTATAGTTGGATACTGCAAGATTGTGTGTGTCATAGTATTTATTGTTCTTGCCTGTTACTCTTGTGTGTCTCCCATGTCCTTGGTCATGCTGTGCCAGCCTCTCCTGTAATCATGTATTTCTTTTCTTTCCACCCAAGGTAATTTATGTTTACTCTTTAGGGAGTGATTTTCCTTGCCTTCCCCTTCTATCCTTGGAGACCAGAAAAGAATGCCTTTTATGTGCATAAACCTTTTCTGGACTTGTCATAAGAGAAGACTGATACAATAGCTGTCCTGATGTAATTGACTTATTTACTCAGCATAATGTCCACTGGGTTCATCTGTTTTTTGAGGGAGGTGTTTTTCAGATTCATTGTTGTAATTTTTTTTGGGGGGGGGTTAACAAATTTATTTTCTCACAGGTTAAGAGGTAAGGAGTCAGAATCCCTGGATCGAGGGAAGTCTTTGTTCTTTGTTCCATGATATTCCTGTGGTGTGGCATCTGTCTTTCCCTGTTTTTCTTTGTTTTCTTCCTTTTTTTAATTAATTTAGTTTGTTTATTTTTCATTTCAGTGAACATCTACAGAGATTTTGGAATTCCATTCATTCATTTAACATTGCATGTGTTCCGTTGTGGGTATATGCCATGGATTGTCCATTCTTTTTCTGAGGGACACTTAGGCCAATTTCACCTTTTTTGTTGACGTGAATAATCCTGCAGTGAACATAGGTATGCGTGTATCTATTTGTGCCATGCCTTTTTTCCCCTCCTCTTTAGAATATGTAACTGCTCGTGGATTGCTGGATCATATGAAATCTCTATTTCTGACTTGAGAACATCATACTGTTTCCCACAGTGTTTCTGTCATTTTATCATCTTGCCAGCACTGTTTGAAAATCTCAGTCTCTGCACATCTTGCCAGCATTTGTCTTCTGTGTTTTCGATCATTGCTGTTATTGCCCCATTGAGATGGTATCTCATCATTGCTTTCATTTGGATCTCATTTATGACTGATGATTGCGAGCATCTCTTCATGTATTTGTTGATTGTCCACATGCCCTTTTTTGTGAAGTACCTATTCATGTTCTTTGCCCATTTTTAATTGAATTGTTTGTCTGTTATTGAAGTGTTCTATAAATTTTAGATTTTCATTCCTCATCAGATGTGTCATTGCCAAAGTATTTTTTCACCTAGTCTGTAACTTGTCTTTTTTACTCTTTTGGAGAAATTATTTGACGTACTCATTGTCCTTTTGTATTTGTATAGTGTAAAGTATAAATTTCTTTATCTTACAAGACAAACTCAGGTGGATGTGCATAAAGCATTGTGCTAATATTCCATTAGTTAATGAAAGTAAAAGGCTTTGTGAGGGTCTGTGCGGCCTGGATACCTTCTTCTTCGGCTAATGTGAATGGGAACACTGGCTTGTTGCTTCTTTATGTGTGAGATGTCATTTTACTGACTTTTTCATAAGTGCTGAAAAACTGCCTTAAACCCAGTTTTACAAAGTCTGGTTCCCTTGTCTGCATGTGATTTACTGCTGTTCTGCTTAGGGTTCTGACTCCAGTTCACTACTTCTTGTTTATTCTTTTCCACTCCCCCTCCCTTTTCTAGCTTTAATGCTCTCATTGGACTGTTCCTTCTCTCCTCATGACTTAATTCCTGTGGGATTTCACATTTCTATCTCAGCCCTCTCCTTTTCCTAAGTCTTAAGCTCATACTTCCATTAATTAATTCCACTAATAGCCATTTACATTGAGATGCTTTTCAAACTCAGCGTGTCCATCCATGATTGAACTCATCATCTTTTCCACCAAATCAGTTCTTCTCTCTGTTTCTTATACTGGAAATGAGTACTCTAGGTTTTTAAGACTTCTGTCCCTTGGTCCTTCCTCTCCTTTCCTACTGACAGCATCATGCCGTAAGCATGATGAAGTAACACCATATAAAGACTAGGAAGGCAGACAGTGAGCTGGCTGCAGAGTACAACAAAGAATTATCCAAAAGCACAGAAAACGATTTTTTTTAATTATTTTACATTGGTTTGCTTACAACGTTCATAAACATTGTGTTTCACACTATTCTTCCTTCACATTGTGTTTCATACAATCATTCCCAAGCATTTTAAAAGGACTCTGGTTATTGAGAACCAAATGTACTTCCCTCTTCAGAATTATCCAGTAGCCACCACGGTAACAGGCTATATCAGTTGATAGCATGAAGAAATTCCTTGGAGAGCAACATGACTTTATTCCCGGAAGCTCGAGATATTTAGCCTACGATGTTAAAAATGTAATTAACCTATCCATTGTAAAAAAGCTCTTGTTATGTGCCATAGTGACCCCTATGCACAACAGCTCTGAACCCGGTTCTATCTTTAGCCAGTTTCATTGTCTTCAATGCACTTAGCTCTGTTAACCGAATTACTTAATCTGTCTCATCCAGGGTCTTCCTCTCTTGCACTGTCCCTCCACCCTTCCAAGAATGATTGCCCTCTCCAAGGACTGGTCCTTCCTGGAAATGTGCCCAAAGTATGTGAGACAGTGCTTCAAAACCCTTCCCTCCGAAGAGCACCCTGGTTTAATCTTTTCTAGGACAGACATGTTTGTTCTTTTGGCAGTCCGTGGTATGTACAGTACTCTTCTCTAGCACCACCACTCAAAGGCATTAATTCTTCTTCTGTCATCTTTAGTCATCGTCCAGCTCTCTGATGCATAGCAAGTAACTGTGAAGACTACAGATTGGATCAGGTGCACCTTAGTCTCTAGACTGACTTCATTGCTCTTCAGTACTCTCGAGAGGTCCATGACAGCAGATTTTCCCAGTTTTTCAAATGCAATCCATATTTTGATTTCCTGGCTGCTGGTACTAAGAGTGTTGATTGTGGACCAGATCCAAGCAAGCTGAAGCTGTTAACAATCTTAATATTTTCTCCATCTATTATGATGCTGCCAATTAGCCCAGTCATGAGAATCTTTGTTTTCTTGATGTTGAGCTTCAATCCATATTGAAGCATGAAGTCTTTGACCCTCTACAGCAGATACCTCAGATCCTCCTCAGTTTCAGCAGGCAAGCTTGTGTCATCTGCATAAAGCAGGTTGTTGATGGCTCTTCCTCCAATCCTGATGCTATGTTCTTCCTCATAGAGCCCAGCCTTCTGGAAGGTCTGTTCTGCATATAGATTGAAAAGGTATGGAGAAAGGATGCATCCCTGGAGTACACGTTTCCTGATTTTGAACCATTCATTGCTTCCTTGCTCTGTTCTGACAACTGCCTCCTGGTCCAAATATAGGTTTCACATAAGCACAATCAAGCACTCTGGGATTCTCATTCTTCTCAATGTTAACCACAGTTTGTTATGATCCACACATTTAAATGCCTTTTCATAGTCAATGAAACACACATAGACATTCCCCTGGTAAACTCTGCTTTCAGCTAAGAACTATCTATAATCTCTATCATCTATCTATCTATCTATCTATCTATCTATCTATCTATCTATCTATCTATATCTATCTAGCTATCTATCATCTATCTATCTATCTATCTATCTATCTATCTATCTATCTATCTATCTATCTATCTAAGTCCCTAGTGCCATGGCCTCTTCTAAACCCAGCCTGCACATCTGGAAGTTCTCTGTTAATATCCTGTTTCAGTTGTTTTTGGATAATTTTGAGCAGAATCTTGCTTGCACATGATATTATCTGATAATTTCCATATCCTGTCAGATCATCTTTTTTTGGAATGGAAATACAGATCTCTTCCAGTCAGTTGGCCAGGTGGTTGTCCTCCAGATTTTTTGGCACAATCTGGTGAGCACTTCCAGGGCTGTATCTGTTTGTTGAAATATGTCAGTTGGTATGCCATCAGTTCTTATGGCCTTCTGTTTTTTCAGGGGGTGAGGCTATTGTTTTTTGACAGTTCCTTCAGAGCAGCTTGAATTTCCTCCTTCATCACCGTAAGCTCTTGATTATATGTTGTTTCATGTAATTCTTCTGTGTCAGCCAATTCTTTTTCCTTCCATCTTCTTTTGGTGATTCCTAGGTCATTCAACCTTCTGTCTACAGCATCATTAAGTATTGTAACATGAAGCTTAAATTTGTTCTTCAGTTCCTTCAAGCTTAAGAAATACTGAGTGAGTTTCTCTCTCTTGATTTTCCAACTCCAGCTCTTTGAACATTTCAATATAACACTTTACTTTGTCTTCCTGTGCTGTCCTTTGTAACCTTCTGTTCACCTCTTTAACATCTTGATTTCTTCCCTTTGCTTTGGCTTCTTGGTGCACTAGCGTAATATTCAGAGTCTCTTCTGACATCCATTTTGGCCTTCACTTCTTCCTAAACATTTGTAATGACCTTTTTTTTTTTTTGTAATGACCTTTTGCATTCTTTATGGATGATATTCTTGGTATCCTTCTGCAGGTCATCTGGTCTTTGCTCATTAGTGTTTAAGGCCTCAGACCTGTTCCTTAGATGGTCTTAAAATTCAGGAGGAATAGACTCAAGGTCAAACTATGGTTCTTCTGGAGAAGATCTGATTTTCTCTAGCTTTAGTTTGTACTTGCATATGAGTAGTTGATGATCTGTTTCACAATCAGCATGTGGCCTAGTTTTCACAGCTTATATTGAGCTTCTTCAATGATTTTCCCCACAGATGTAATCATTCTGATTCCTGTGTAGGCCATCAAGTGAGGTCCATGTGAATAGTCACCATTTGTGTTTCTAATAAAAGGTATTTTCAATGAATAAATCATTGTACAGAACTCTCTTATTCTGTCTCCAGACTCATTACTGTCACCAAGCCCATGTTTCCTGACTACTGATCCTTCTTCCTTGTTCCCAACTTTTACATTCCAGTTACCCAATACTACTAATGTATCCTGGTGGTGTGTTCAATCAGTTTCTGATTGCAACATTGGTAGAAGTCATCTATTTCCTCCTCTTTGGCATGGGTTGTTGGTGCATAATTTTGAATGGCAATGGTATTAATAGGTCTTCCTTATATGCATATGGATATTACCCTATTACCCACAACATTTACTTCAAGATAGATCTAGAAATGGTCTTTTTTTCCCTCTCCCCCTTGTTGTATACCATCAAGTCAGACCTGACAGGCACATGAGGAGATTGTCCCTACTTCTCCAGTGGAGCATCTGGTGGATTCGAACTGTACACCTTCAGGATTGCAGTGTAGCTTCTTGCCGGTAGGCCACTGGAGCTTCCTTTAGAAATGGTCTTTTTAACTATGAATGTGTCCCCACTTTTTTCTCAATAAAGACGAATTGCTTTGAGAAAATCAGCTGTCAGGGACCTCTCCAGAGTATTGAAAAGCAACGATGTCAGTCTAGAGACCAAGGTGTGCCTAATTAAGGCCACAGTTTTCTGAGTTACTTGCTAAACATCAGAGAGCTGGACAGTGACTAAAGATGACAGAAGAATCAATGCCTTCAAGTTGTAGTGCTGGAGAAGAGTCTTGAACATACCATGGACAACCAAGAAAATAAGTAGATCTGATTTGGAAAGAGTGAAACTAAGTTTCTCCTTGGAGGCTAAGATTTTTGACGCTCTGTTTCACATACTTTGGGCATGTGGCCAGGAGGGACCAGTCCTTGTAGGAGGACATCATGCTTGGAAGGGTGGAGGGACAGTGCGGGAGAGGAAGAGCTCAGATGAGATGATTTGATATAGTAACTGGGGCAATGACGATATCAGAATGAGTGAGACTGGCTCAGGACAAGGAAGGGTTCAGAGCTGTTGCACATTGGGTCACTATGAGTCGCAATGACTCAGTGACACATAACAACAACAACAACAACAGTTTCCATCATAGCCGATCATATGATTGTCTGATTAAAAATGTCCCATGCCAATCCATTTCATTTTGCCAATGCCTAGTATGTCAGTATTTGTGTGTTCTATTTTCCCTTAATAATCTCTAATCATTAGGATCTGTTTGCAACTGTTCCTCCTCCTTTG
Source organism: Elephantulus edwardii (assembly GCF_000299155.1). Classification (NCBI taxonomy): domain Eukaryota; kingdom Metazoa; phylum Chordata; class Mammalia; order Macroscelidea; family Macroscelididae; genus Elephantulus; species Elephantulus edwardii. The sequence continues at coordinate 751,804 of NW_006399921.1, read as the reverse complement.
TTTCCTAATATGAAGGCTCAGCCTTTGGTGCTATATCTGATAGCAGTTTGTCAAAATGCCCTTCATTTGGGTAGCGTGTTAGCATTTTCACAGTACTTCTAGCAGGTCACAGGCTCCTGAAAGGCAAGGATGATGTGTAATACTCTTTGTATTTTCTCCAGTACTTACTATACAATGCCTGACACACGCAGGGCCTGTTAGTGAGACACATATGGTGTGACAGCCCATTGCCTCATTTATTCCTGCCCGTGTGGGGAAGGTGTAATGAGTATGTGCATCTGGATCTTAGGAAATTGAAGCTCTGAAACATGCCCACATTCTTACAACTAAGTAAAGTAGAAACAAGATTAAAAAAAGAGGTGATGTTATATCACTTTTTATTCAGGACTTTCTGTATTGTATGTAACATTACGTGCATGTGTGACAAAACACTGGAGTTCATATGTGTGTTGGCAATGAAGGTACTCAAGAGCCATAGGAAATAAGGAGTAAAGAGCAATTGTTATAAGAAGCTATTTCAGTGTGCCTCTACTCTATTAAAGAGAGCTCTGGTTTCCTAGTGGTTAAGGAGTTGAACCAACCCAAAGGCAGATGGTTCAAATCCATTAGCTGCTCCATGGGAGAAAGATGTGCAGTTTCCTCCCCTGCAATTTACAGCCTCTGAAAACCTGCTGTAGAGTCAACTAGGAGCTGGTTCTGACTGGATAGCATGGAGAGAGAGAGAGAGAGTGAGCAAGTCTATTACAACGGCAAAAGCTTTGCCTGGATTTCCCATCCTCCTTGGTACCTTTCCCTTCTACGTAGCCAGGACACAGTCAGCATTCATGTGGTCAGTGAAGAGAATTCGAATTGGAAAGCACTTATCACTTGGCTGCTATGTGCCAGCTCCTGTACTTTGGTTGGCCTCTGCGCTTGAAGAGCTTAGTCTGATTCATTTATTGTTCATCTATTCATTTGCTCAACAAAGCATTTTTCCTGAGAATCCACTAGGCACCCAGCACGAATCATAGGAATAAAGGTAACATTTGAAAATGGGACAAGTGTATCCAGCGAGAATGCAGCAATAACCATCATGTTTGGTAATTCTGATCATTTGCCAGGTCTTGAGAGGAATGACCTTTATTGGTAAGTAAGGCTGGATGGACATTCGTGTCTTTGGAAACAGAAACTGTTTATGCTTAAAGTAAAGCCTTTGCCTTTCATTTACAGAGTCAAGAAGAGCACTTTATTTTTGCATAGTTCAAACCAGTAGCAAGCTCAGTGCTGTTTTGAGTCGATTCTGACTCATACTGACTCTCTTATCAGGTTGGTAAGGCTGTAAACCTTTACTGGAGGAGACTTCCTGTCTTTATCCTATGGAACGGCTGGTAGATTTGAACTGCTGACCTTTTATTTAGCAGCCCAGTACATTATGCAGGACACCATCAGGGTTCCTTATGTACTTTCTGTATATATATTCTTTTTAGATCTGGATGTCTCTTAGGGACAAGCTAGGTGCTTTTGGGTTTTGAGATGGTGCCTTTAATTTTATTTAAAATTTAGCAAGTAATTTTAATTTGTGCTTGTGCTGATATTTCTAAAAGGTTCACCTTTGTCTACCTCAGAGAGACTTAAGGCCTCTTTTATTATAGATGAGAACAGGTTAAACCTAACTCGAATTGAGCAGTGGGGTATCTAGAGCCATATATGGCTGCTAATTGTACATTTGAGAGTGAGTAGGGTTAGTTGAAAAATAGAATGTGTTTCTATTTTTTACCTACCAGGTTGTCTTTGAAAAATGCTGTTGATAAAGAAAAGACACTGTTCATACACTAACCTCCAGCAAAGTCAGTGGAGATAGCTCCCCGGTGGCGGAGTGTGACTTCTGCTCCAGCAGCGATTAAGGTCCGACTTGCAACAAGTTTTCTGTCCTTGGGTTGCTTTGTGTCATTCACTTCCTCCATGTATGTAGAAGAGATTAAGTCCTATTGTGTTGGTTGGTTTTAGGAAGAAATGAAGCAGTAAAGGAAATGTAATGTGGAAATTGTTGTGCAATTATTACTATCACTTGCAAGTCAAATCTTGCCAAAGAGTATGATAAAATTATTGGAGTGGTGCATTGATAGGGAACTGCTAGAAAATTCAAGCAGGATTCAGAAGAGGATGTGGAGGGAGAAATAGCAGCTTGACGGTACATAACAACAACACAACAGCAATGTCAGATGGATTTTGGTGGAAAGCAGAGAATGCCAGAAAGATGTTTACCTGTGCTTTATTGACTATGCAAAGACACATGACTGTGTAGAGCATAACAAATTATGGTAACATTTCAGAGAATGGGAATTCTTGAGGTTTTCATTGTGCTCATGCAGAATTTGTACGTAGACCAAGAAGCAGTCATTTGAATACAACAAGGGGTTACAGTATGGTTTTAACATTAGGATAGATGTGGGTCAGGGTGTATCCTTTCACCATATTTATTCTATCTATATACTGAAGAAATAATCCAGGAAGCCAGACTAGATGAAAAGGAATGCACAGTCAGGATTAGAGGAAGACTCATCAACAATCTGCAATATACAGATGACATAACTTTGTTTACTGAAAATGAAGAGGACTTAAAACACTGATGAAGATTAAAGACTACAGATTAAAGTCATGTGAAGCACCTTAGCATAAAGAAACTGCTCTTAACTCGACCAAGAAGCAACATCATGATAATGAAGAAAGATGGAAGTTGTCAAGGATTTCATCTAATCCACAATCAGCATCCATGGAAGTTGTCAGAAAATCAAAGGATATATATATTGCATTGGGTAAATATGCTGCAGACCTCTTTAAAAGTGTTAAAAAGCAATTGTGTGACTTTGAGGACTAAGGCACACTTATCCAGAGCCCTCGTATTTTCATTCATCTCATTTGCATGTATAAAAGTTGGGAAAAGGAGGCTGAAAAAGAATTGCTACATTTGAATTATGGTATTGGTGAAGAGTGTTGAAGATAGCTTTACCTCCCAGAATAAACAAATTTGTCTTGAAAAAACTGTAGACAGAATAGTTTTTTTATAGGTAATAGTGGCGAGACTTAATTTCATTTATTTTGTCTATGTTAATCTGGCCGTCCTGCTTCGTAAAATAGATGGTCAGTGGAAAAAAAAAGCAAGCTCTTCGATGAGATAGACTGAAGAGTGTAAGCATTGTATTCAGACACAGCAGTTCATAACATAGACGGTGGACTGCGCTAGACGTGGTTCTGTGATACATAGGGTTGGTTGCTGTCAGTCTGAAGTTACTCGACATCACCTCCCAGGTACCTGATTCACAGTAGGAGCTCCTGCTTTTTGTTATTTTTTAAATCCTCCTCCTTTTTTTAGTTTAAATAAACAGTGGTTTTCACGTTGGTGTAATTTTGAGCCAAACTGGTGTGAAGGACAAACTTTATCAGCACCTTTGCTGAGTCATCTGGGATTGGCAGACCTAGAATGAAAGTCATACAGACAGCAGTTAAGACTGTGTGATCAGTCAGGGCTTGTATTATCTCTTTGCGCCTTACAGAATTTCTGGAACCTGAGGCAACCTTTCGCATAGGTAAAGATTGAGTGTTGTATATACCGTGTCTGGTGGTTAATTTCCCATGATTGGTTTCATGAATCTTTAGCATCAGCGTCATAAGTAAGAGCACAAGACTCGCAGGAGGATGCTAAATGAATAGAGGAAGGCAGGGTTGTCTTCTGAGTTTGAGATGAGTGACAGTCTTTTGACGTGAGGTGAAATTAGGAGAGAAGGTTGTCCTGGTGCTAGGGAGAAGAGGCAGAGTGAACTTTTTGGAAAATGAGAAAAATCTTAAAGACAGTGTTTGTGAGAGAGTATGAGCAGTTTCATGTGTCTTCCGCAATGCTTGCCCCTTGTTTGAAAACTGTTATTATGGGATCAACCAACACCCAAACTAACTGCCCGAGATTTGGCTCCAGCTCGCCGGGACCCCCGTAAGGCAGAGAAAAACTGTGTCTTAACAAAGACTGTAAATTTTTACCTGAGCACATTGCCTCATCTTTTGCCTTGAGAGAGGCTTGTGCCCCCGGCGCGCCTGCCCGTGATGCTGGGGGTTACGCTGCTGCGCAAGAGCATGAGTTCGCGCATAACTGGGGCCCCAGCCCGCTGCAGGCGGCCCTTTTAACCGCGAGCTACACGGCGGCGGACCAGGCCTCTGCCGGGGTTTGCCTCTTGGGTCTCAATTCTTAGGATGATCCCTTTGGGAACGGATAGTAGGCTCCTCGACTAATTGCGTTTCCTGTGTGTGCTGTCATCCAATAAACTTTAGGTGTTATTGCAAAAAAAAAAAAAGAGGCTTGTGGGTTCAAACTGCAGACCTTTGGGTTAGCATCTGAACTCTCTTATCAGCAGGGTCACCAGAGCTCCTTTCTGTGGGACTTAAAAAAGGAAATCTGACTGTCATCAAGTTAGTTCCTGCTCATGGTGACTTCTTATCAGGTTTCTAAGTTTCTCAGTCCTTCTGGGAGGAGAGTGTCCATCTTTTCCCCTCAGAGTGGCTGGTTTCAAACTACTGACTTTTGATTAGCAGCAGTCTTGTGTATTATGCTGTCCTGTCAGAGCACTTTATTTGTGGGACTCAAAAGTAAAAGAAGTCATTGCCAGGGAGTCAGACAGAACTGTCTCATAGTTGCCTCTCATGGGTTTTCAGAGGCAGTAAATCACACCAGAAGAAATTGCCCATCTTTCTCAAGAGAAACTTCTGGATTCAAGCCCCCTGCCTTGAGGCCTCCTTGCTCATGAGGCCACCAGAGCTCCTTGTTTGTGGTGGTAGTGTGTGAAATTTTATTTCCATCATAATCGGTATTTTTTTTTTTTTTGCTATGGTGAGTTTTATCTTTTCTAAAATTTTTATTATTAATTTTAATGAAAGTTTACAGAGACTTAGGGTTTCTAGTCATTCATTGTTGCACTTTTCTCCCTGCCCACACATGATCAGTATTTTTAAAATATGGACTGTATGTAAGTGGTGTGACAGTCATGTTTTATATTTAGAAATGTAAGAAGACACATGTTGAGTCCATTTCTTTTCCAATAGATATAAGATCAGAGGGGAAAAAAATATCAAATTTAGGTATAAGCCGTGTTTCTCTTTTGGTTAGCCATTCATTAGAATGAGCTGAAATCAAAGCAGATTTCACTGGAATCTTCTTTGAATTCCCTTCTGAACTGAAAGCACCCTGGGGACCTTTCTGAGTCTATGAATTCACACCCAGTTACTCATTTCCATTCACACTCAGTTACTCATGTGTTATGGCAGCTGCTTCTGGAGTCACTCTGGACAGTGGAGGTGGAAGTGGCAAGGCCATGGACTGTGGTATGAACTGCATGAATTCGAATCTAGGCTCTGCTATTTTTATGACCTGCATATATTACTTAGCTTTTTTTTTTTTTTTAAATACTCCCCAGTTTTACTGTCTTCATAGCACTTACTACTTTTTATATGAGTTTATTCTTTGATTGGTTTCTTTTGTTTATGAGCAGTCTCCTGTCTATGAAACCTTACTGGTAGACCACAAGAATTGAAAATTAAGATCAAGGGCTTGCCTGTTCTGTTCATAGCTGTGTCCCCCATGCTTTGAACAGAGCCTGGTGATAGAAACATTCAGCTATAGCATGTGCCATATACAATTTGAAACATTAACAGCTTTCCCCCCAATTACCCCCATTGTGAGTAGTAGAGCAAAACAAAACAAAATAAACAAACAAACAAAAGAACAACTCACTGCCATAGACTTAGAACTACCCATAGTTGACATGTCAACGGGTTTCCAGAGGCTATAGATCTCGCAGGGTGAGGTGGCCCAACTGTTTCTTCTGAGGAGCAGACAGTGGATTCGAACTGCCCAGCTTCGGGTTGGCAGTGAAACTTCCTACACCAGAGAAAAGAGCTATGAAAAAACTTGAGCAACTTTTTCCATCCTTGTGGAGTTTACATTTTCTTATCATAAGGATCTCTCTCCTTTGAGAATCTGCTGACTTGAACATGAAGTTTATTCGTCAAAGGGGCCATTAAATATGTCTGTGACTTTATAATCTTTTAGCTCCTTTGACCTTTGGCTTCCTGGTTTGAATTAGTGTAGCTCATTTAGGCCTCTTCCTGCTCCACAAGCTGCTCTCTGATTTTTGAAAATAGAATTACAGACCATTATGAAATGATAAACTGGAGAGAGAAGAACAATGAAAGGCAGCAGGGGTCAAAATGAGCCATGCAGGAAGCCACAGTCCTGGCTCTGTGTCTGTTAATTGCTGTTCCCAGACTCTACACCACCTCTGTTCTCACTCGCCCTCCTGTTTCCCCCTCTGTCTAGCCATACCACCTTGCTCTCCCGGTGTTGTTCTCATACCTCGTGAAAGCCAACAACTCCATTCTTGCACTTTACCTTCTAACTAATTTTCCTGCAAGATTTCCATAGGCTTCAACCTTTTTGGGATAGAAGAGAGACAGCTTTGTGATTATCTGGCATAAGCTGTTTGTTTCACAGATTCTGAAGTTCAGAATGGCAACAGACTTGCTCTGTATTCAACAGAGTTAGGGTGGAAGCAGAGCTGAACCCAGACTTCGGTCTTGGCTCCACTGCCTCACTCCTATTTATGCTAGTGCCCTCTGCACCAGGGCTTTTCCCCAGGTATTTTCATTTTTGAGTGTTACTTTCCAAGTGTGGCTCCAAGCAGAGTGTATATGCATACTATACAGAACTCAAGTGGAGCTTTCTGAAATCTTGTCCAGTGGGTTCTGTTGCTGGCTTGTTTTTGGTTGTTGATTTTTCCTTCCTAACACACTTTAGGAACTCTCCTGCTCTCATTCCAGGTACAGGCTTTTTGGTTGATAAATAGACTTAATCTTGTTGCTGGGTGCTGGATGCTGGATCTACATAATGACGAGAAAGCCAGACAATTATGTGAAAGGAAAGGTGTAGATTTACTAGAGAGTAAGAAAGCTCTGCAGGAGGAGAACACACAGGGCCCGGGAGGAATGGAAGCATGTCTCTCTGAGCAGCAAAACTCAGAGCTTTACTTGGGCTGTTTCTTAAAGGGAAGGGTATTTTTTAGGAATAAAGGGAGGTGTGGCGTTTGCACAACTTTAGCTGGATGACTGCAGATTTCCTTTCTTTTGCTTGCACAGCCTTGAAGACAGGCTCTGGTACAAACGGCAGGCTGGTGGCGGTGGTGGGACCCACTGTAGGATATTGACACATGTGCCTATTACTCCGGCTCTCTTCTTTGAACTGCCAGCTTAGTTCATTGCCCAGTTAGGTAACTCTTTTCCATGTATGCATGAAATCCAGTTTGAGACAAGCTTGCTTGTCTTCTGTAAAACATCTTAGGTCTGGGTTTCTAAAACAATTACCCCTTAGGAGTTGAGACAGTGCCCTTTTAATGCCGGAACCCCTTTTTGTACCTCGTAAACTAGGTTGTTTTAACAAATGCTTATCTAGAAGTGTCATTAAGCCTGTGTGAACTGGAATGCTAGAACATGAGTGTGGCTGTAAGCAGTCTCCCGTGACTTCTCCTCCTTCCTTCCCAGTTCCCTAATCAGCCTTACCATTAATTGATGACTGTGGTAGTCATTAGCCAATCAAGAGTGTTGCCCTATGTTAACAACCTAGGAGGAAGCTCTGGTGACCGAGTGAGCAGAGAGTGGTGCTGCCAACCCATAGGTGCCTGAGGGAGAAGGATGGACACTCCCCACCCTTGCCGTTTACAGCCTTTGAAAACCCGCTGAAGGGTCAGCTATGACTCGGTTCCGGTTTGATTGCACATAACAGCAACGAGGTTGTGGGGATACCAGAGAATCTAGAACTACTTGCAGGAGTTTGTAAGCCAAAGGACACCTTTATTTCACCCTCATCTCCCATCACCTATAGTGAAAACCCCAAATCCAAACTCATTATTAACCAATCAGTTCTGACTCATGGCCACACCGAGTGCTACAGAACTGCTTCAGGGGCTGTTATTGGCTGTGCTCTGTACAGTGCTAGGTTGCCTGGTCTGGTGGGTCAGCGCTGCCAATCTGTGAGTCACTTCCTAAATCTTTTTCTCATTGATGCTCTCATCCACATACCTTAGCCTGGACTAGCACCATCTCTGCTCTGTATATTTTAAAATTTCCTCTAATAAATCAATCAGTCCCCTCTTCAAAACTCCTCACAACCTAATCATCACCTTCAGGACGAAATCTGATGTCATTTCTGGGCTCACATTCGTCTCTTGCATTCACACCTCAGCTGTCACACCCGGTGACACGGGACTTGTGGTCCTCGGTCAGCATACACTACCTTGGCGCGTTTCTGTGTGATGGTTCTTATATTGGGATCTTGTCTGTCTAGTGAAGTGGTGGTGGTAGTTAGTGGTGGTGATTGTTATTGATGCCGACTCATGGGACCCAACGTGTGAAGGGTAGAAATACTCCATAGGATTTTCAGGTCTGTGAACTTGTAGAACTAGATTTCCGTTCTTTCTTCCAAGATGCCTCTTAGTGCCAGGCTTCTTGGTACATTGAGCACCTAGCCATTCATGCCATCTAAGGACTTAGTGGACTTTTGCTCATTTCTTAAATTCCAGCTAAAATGCTGCTGCTTCGCTTTTCCTGTAACCTGGATGCCCTTTCTCCCTATGGGTGCTGTGCTTTGTGGATTGACACAGTGACTGCAAGCAGTGAGCTTGAGTGTGTTGGAGATTGTGGAGATGGCACAGGACAGGACAGAGCTCCAACCTGTTGTTCATAGGGTTGCTCAACTCGATGGCACTAACAACCACAATAGCTCTGTATGTCTACTTTTCCATTCCACCTTCCATGTCACCTTATTTCCTTGTCAGTCACCTTATTTCATTGTTCAGTTCAAAGCCTTATTTTTCACTTGAGCGCAAATTCTTGGGACAGAATGTATCTTTTTCTTTTTAAATCGTGTGTTTCTGCAAGCGAGGTTTGGCATATAGTAGGTACTCTGTAAATCTTATAGAATAAGAAATGCTGCCAGCCCAAAGGCAGATAGCTTGAATCCACCAAACACTTTGAGGGGAAAAGATGAGCAATCTTTTATGTGATTTGCAGCCTTGGAAACCCCACTGGAGGGTCACCTAGGAGTTGGTTCTGATTTGAGTTCATGTAACAACAAGAGTTTGAAATGAAGCTAAGGGTGAGATAGTCCCTCTACCCACCCCCCCGCCCCCACACACACAAGAAAGAGGACAAGTGTCAAAGAAAGTCAGAAAAAGCTAGAATAGGAGAAAACTATCATTAGGTAGTCACTGGTGGCCTTTGATAGAGAGCAGTTTGTGTCAAGCAGAAAAGATGCAAACTTGATTGCAGGGAGTGAGGAAAGGACTGGAGAGGAAATAGATGCAGCTGATGTTGATCACCAGTTTGAGAAGTGGCGTAATGAAAGTAAAGACAAAGAGGCAGGACCTTTACGACTAGAAGAAGACAGATGTGTTGTAGAGTGGAAGTTCCAGACTATATTAAAACAGAGCAAGGAGGTTTTTATTGAAGAATAATACAGTTTGTGGATTGGGAAGCACCTTATAAGGTCACAAAGTACTCTAAAGAATAGAGTAGTAGATGTATACTTATATGGTAAATGGGGAATTCCTGTGTTTGAGCATGAACCAAGAGATAGGGAGGGCAAGGCAGGATCAGGCCTCCTCAGCCACAGCCCCTGATGCCATGGAGCTCCAGAGAAAGCTGCTGAAAGACTCTTCCAACCAAGTGCAGACTTTTCAAAGGGAAAGAATCGCTAACATCGTTTGATTATCTTTGTCAGAGTGCATAAATCCTCATAAGAAGAATTGTGAAAAAGTTCTCAAGATGGTAAAGGATCTCTAAGAAGCTGAGACATTGAAGTCATGGGGAGACATACCTGAAATGAAACAAGGAAGCGGAGCATGTGCTGTAAGCGCTGTTACAGTCACAGGTGGGGCTGTGATCTCAGGTGTGGGGGGTCCCAGGATTACCTTGTTTCTGCTCATCAGTCTTACTTTGGAGTACAAGCTGCACAAGCGTTCTTGATAGACATCTTTGATACGCGTTCGATCCACCTGCCTTTGCTGTGGTAGCACAACTCCCTATCCACTAGACCACCTGAGCTCCCTATTATTTCAGTGGTACATTTAATTATTTATACACATTAGATTAAGAAGAGTTCCTTGGAATGTGGCCTGTGATACCTTTTTATCTTATAAGCCATAAAAGGAGAGAGGGATGGGGATCTGAGTACCACCAAGAAGGAATAGATCAGGAGTGGAGTACATCTTCAGACTCAGGGGGGTTTTCCCCATTTCAGGAGGACTGTAAAATAATGTACCCACAGTGGAAAATGGTACCTCACTTCCTTTAAAAATTGGAAATAGATATACCGTATGAGCCAGCAATCCTAGTATTTAGGTATAAATTCTACAGAAAAAAAGGACTGTGACAGGAACAGGCAGACATATACATACTCATGTTCACAAATAGCAAAACAATGGAAACAACCTTCATAGATTGCATTTTGTCCCCTTCCAAAATGCAGAATGACAGAATGATGTAATATGGAAGCTTTACAGTGGTCCCCCTTGATCAACCAAATATTTGTAGGGAGGTTAAGAGTAGAACACAACACTCCCCAAACCCATCACAGCCTTAGCTGGATATAAGGGAGGAGTCATTGGACTTGGACACTAACATCACTCAGTTTAGTATCCCCAAGGTTCATCAAAGTTCCTTTAGAAATGGCACAGTTCTTTGACATTGCATAGAATTACACTGTATGTACGTACCATACTTTCTTTCTTTGATGGGCGCTTAGATATCTAATGCTGATGTAACATAGATACCACAAGTGGTTTACTTTAACACATTTATTTTCTCATAGGTTAGGAGGCTAGAAGGTTTTGGTGGAGAAGAAGCTCGAGTAACCACTTCTGTTGCAAAAAAAGTCGAGAAAGATAGTTTATTCTGGCATGCTTATACAAGGGGGGAAAAAAGAATAAGAATAGGGACTCAGGCAGCAGACAGAGCAGCAAAGCGTGAGACTCTAGATGGTTATATTTTACAGAAAGTTTTATACAAATTACAATATTGATGTTCCATTTACATCGAGGTACTAAAAGTGGGTGCTCATATATTTGCTTCCTGGTTTCTGAGATAAGAGAGAGCCTTTGATAAGGGTAGCAAACCATTGGCTACGTCTTATCAGAGATATATAATAGTCACCAGCACATCACTAATGGGCTCAAATGTGTGAGGAGCATAAGGATAGTGTAGGACAGGACAGAGTTCAGACCTGAGATTCATAGGGTTGTTATGAGTTTTACAGGAAAGCACTTAAGAAGGGGAAACTGAGAAGCAGGTTAATTTGTTTATTGTAGGTTAGGGGGAAAAGTAGGCCAAGTGCTGATTATGTTGATTGTGGAACTACTCATATGCAAGTTCAAATTAAAGCTAAGGAAGTTTAAATCATATCTACAGGAATCAAAATTTGATCTTGAGTCTGTCCCCCCTGAATTTAAAAATCAATTCAGGAATAGGTTTAAGGCCTTGAACACTAATGAGTGAAGACCAGATAAGCTGTGGGAAGATAGCAACAATATTCATGAAGAATGCAAAAAGTCATTACAAAGAAGGAAGACGAAAAGACCAAAATGGAGTCAGAAGAGACTCTGAACATTGCACTAGAGTGCTGAGAAGCCAAAGCAAAGAGAAGAAGTCAAGAAGTTAAGGAGCTAAAAAGATTTCAAAGGGCAGTTTGAGAAGACAAGGCAAAGTATTATAATGAAATGTGCAAGGAGCTGGAGTCAGAAAATCAAAAGAGCTGAACTTGCTTAGCATTTCTTAAGCTGAAGAATTTTAAACTGTGAGTTGCAGTGCTTGAGGATGCTATGGGCAGGATACTGAATGATTTAGGAATCATTAAAAGAAGATGGAAGGAGTATTCAGAGTCATTGTACCAAAAAGTATTGGCTGACACAGAAGAATTTCAATAAACAAGTTCTGATTAAGAGGCAGTGGTGATGAAGGAGGATGTTCAGGCCGCTCTGAAGGACTTGGCAAAAAACAAAGCCCCAAGAATTTATGGAATACCAATTGACGTATTTCAACAAACAGATGCTGTCCTGTTCACCAAGCAATGATACCAGTCTAGAGACTAACATATGCCTGATCCAGGCCATGGTCTTTGCAGTTACTTGTTATGCTTCAGAGAGTTGGACAGTGACTAAGGATAAATGAAGAATTATTGATGCCTTCAAATCGTGGTGTTAGAGAAGAGTCTTAAACCTACCATGGACTGCCAAGAAAACAAATAGGTCTGTCTTGGAGAAGGGGAAACCAAGTTTCTCCTAGACTAGTCCTTGGACATCATACTTGGAAGGGTGGAGGGATAGCGCAGGAGAGGAAGACGTTGGACGAGATGGATTGATAAGAGTGGCTGAAACAGTGGGGTGGGTGTGTTGGAATTAGAGAGACTGGTTCAGGACAGGGCAGGGTTCAAAGCTGCTGTGCATAAGGTCTTTATGGGTCACAAGTGACTGGACAGCATATAACAACAACAACAACAACAACAGGTTAGTAGTTATTGGAAATGTAAATTGAGTAGGCCATACTCAAACTCACCTTTTGTTTTTGGAGTTGCTTCTCTACTAAGGTGCTAATACTGTGTATAAACATCTTTACTAGCAAGGTGGGTGAGACTCAGAAGCTGTAAATGCAGCATTTTGCAATCTGGCATTTTTAATTGGCCATAGAATTTCAGAATCTGCTTAATATTCAACAAGTCTTTCTGCAAGGCTCATGCATGGCCGAAAGTTTTCCTCTAAAAGTCCAAATTCAAGGTGCCAACTCTAGGAGAAGTGTCTCCTTCTCCAGGTTGCAGAGGAGAAGTCCTTGTTGCCTTCAGCATCTGTTCCATATGGTGTCCCCTGGAGACTTCCTTGTATTCTGGCCTTCCAAATTGTCTCCCAGGTCTGTAAAAGAAATTCGCCTAGGGTGGGGCTAATTATAGCCTTGATCTATTGAGATAAAGGAGGAGGAAAAGAGGAGGTGACCATAGCACCAGGAAATTATCACCGGAAATGGAGTGTGTCTTTTTGGACCCAGGCCCCTAAGACTACACAAAATCCATTGCTGTTGAGTCAGTCCCTACTCACAGTTGACCTTCCATTGAGCTTCTGAGGCTATAAAGTGGAGGAGATTGCCTGTCTTTCTCTGAGTTATTGCTGGATTCTAACCACCTGAAAAACAGCGCAAATCGGTAAGACTATACTACAGGTTTGTGAGGAAACTATATAATAGAATGAAAGTCTCTTTTCATTGAACTTAATGTTGAATGTTGATTTTATGTATATGCCCTTAATTATGTTAAAGAACTTCCCTCCTTTTTCTGTTTTGCCAAACATTTAATCACATGTCTAATGCTTTTTTCAGCATTGATTATTGATACAATCATGTAGTCCTTTCCTTTTGATTTATTTGTGTGGTGTATTATGTTGATTATTTTTCTAATGTTGAACTATCCCTGCATACTTTGTAAGAATCCCAGTTGGTCATGATATGTATTTTTTTCTGTAATTTTGGATCGTAGACTAGATCATTGGCTAAGATTTTGTTGAGAATTTTTGTGTCTCTGTCAATAAGGATTATTGGCCTATAATTATTATTATCTTATATTAGTGCTTGCTTTGTTTAGTTCTGATAACCAGGTTATGCTTGCCTCATAGAATGAATTCAGGAGTATTCTGTGCTTTTCTATATTCTAGAATAATTTGAATAAAATTTGTGTCAGCTCTTCCGTGAATATTTGTTAGAATTCACTAGTGAAGCTCTCAAGGCCAGAACATTTTTTTGGCTAGGAGTTTTAATGACCTGTTCAGTTTCTTTTGTGATGATTCTGTTCATATTTTCTACCTCAGGTTAGTTTGAGTAAATAATGGATTTTTATAAATAAATTTCTTCAAATCTTTTCTGACTTGACAGAGTATATTGCTATTATGTACTATTGTGTTGTAACCAACTCATAGCTGACCATCCAGTGCAGTTTTCAGAGGCAATAAATAGATTAGGAAAAGATTGCCTAACTTGAGTTGCCTGCCTTTTTGGCAATTCACCTCTTTACCAATAAGCCACCAGAGCACCCTTGTTGGAATATAGTTCCTAGTATTCTGTTATTATTGTGTTTGTTTCAATTCTATGTAACACCATATATTTGTACTTATTTCTGCAGTAATCCTTAAATAAAGCGGGAGTGGCATCCACTTCCTAAACAACATGCCTCTGGAAACTCTGTGAACTTTAATAAATGATGATAGTTATAGAAAACCTTCAGGCTTTTTGTTCATAGGGTCGCTATGAGTTGTCTGCGACTTGATGGCAATCAACAACAACAATCCTTATTAGGTTATTTATTATTATTATGAATATTAAATGATCCAGGAAGCATTAAAAGAAGATGGAAAGAGTATACAGAGTCATTGTACCAAAAGGAATTGACAGACACAGAAGAATTTTTTATGAAACAGCGTATGAGCAAGAGCCTGTGGTGATGAAGGAAGAGGTTCAAGCTGCTCTGAAAGAATTGGCAAAAACAAGACCCCAGGAATTGATGACATAACAATTGACATATTTCAAAAAAACAGATGCTACCCTGAATGTGCTCACCAGCTTGTACTAAGAGATCTTGTGGACAACTGCCTGGACTACCGATTGGAAGAAATCTGTATTTGTTCCCATCCCAAGGTGACCCATCAGAATATGGAAATTATTGAACAATATCATTGATATCACATG
>NW_006399921.1:732338-735724 GCF_000299155.1 Elephantulus edwardii | reverse complement strand
CTGAAGCTTCGTCTGATATTCTTTGGACTTGTTTCAAGGCAGGACCAGTCCTTGGAGAGGGATGTCATGCTTGGGAGGGTGGAGGGACAGTACAAGAGAGGAAGACTCTGGATAAGATGGCTTGAATCAGTGACTGGAGTGTTGGTGACGATGAGGTTGGCATGGGATAGAGCTGAGTTCAGAGCTGTTATACATAGGGTTGCTATGAGTTACAAGCAACTCAATGGCACATAACAACAACGTTGCTATATATTGACATCTTTTTAAAAATACTTTTTAGTTAATATTTTGATCATCTATATACATTATGTTTCATATATGTGCATTGTGTTCTATATAGTGTTTCACTAACATTATATTTCATACATGTACATTGTAGAGTTTTCTTCCTTAACAGTCATCTTACCAATAACTCCATTTAAATTGTCTTCTGAGAAAAATATTGTTGTTGTTATGTGCCATTGAGTTACTTACTACTCATAGCGACCCTGTGCACATGAGCCCTAAACCCTACTTTTATTCTGTGCCAACCTCACTGTCTCTGACAAACCTACTCCCATTACCCCAGTCACTGAATCTATCCATCTCATCAAGGGTCTTCCTCTCTTGCACTGTCCCTCCACCCTCCCAACAATGATGTCCCTCTCCAAGGACCGGTCCCTCCTTGCAACATTCTCAGAGTATATCAGACAGAGCTTCAGAATCCTTGCCTCCAAGGAGCAGTCTGGTTTCTCCCTCTCTAGGACAAACCTGTTTGTTCTCCTAGCAGTCCATGATATATTCAACATTCTGCTCCAGCACCACAGCTTAATGGCATCAACTATCTTTCTGTCATTCCTAGTCACCATCCAGCTCTCTGATGCATAGCACACAATTGCGAAGACTATGGCCTGGGTCAGGTGCACTTTAGTCTCAAGCTTGACATTGTTGCTCTTCAGTTTGGGATCAATAAAATAGCCTCAACAGGAATGATATGTCCTAGTTACTTAATAGGAAGCCCTGGTAGCCTAGCCCCTACACAGGGTCTTAGTGTATGACTAGTACTTGCAAACAAATAACCAGCTGCTTCTGTTTGAATTAATATCTGATTCATAGACCTCAGTAAAGAGTTTTGGAACACTAGGAAGTATGGTGGGAAAAGTTTTAGATAATTGTGTGTCCTGTGCCATTGTGCCCATGCCAAGTTGCTTCGTAGCCAGCATGCAGCCTAATTCTTGCAGGCCATCCTTTGTGTCAGTTTATCCCAATATTGATCTTTTAATGAGTGTCCTGTTGTTGTTGTTAAGTGCTATTGAGTCCTTTACAACTCAGAGCGATCCTCGGAAAAATGGTTCTGAACCCTGCCCTATCCCGAGCCAGTCTCACTGTCACTGACACATAGATCCCGATTGTGATAGTCAGTATCAGTCCATCTCATCCATAGTCTTCCTGTTCTGTGCTGACTACCCTCCCAAGCATGATGTCTTTCCTGGCAACTTGCCCAGAGTATGTGAGATGAAATGTCACAATCCTTGTTTCAAAGAAGCAACTTGGTTTCACCCTCTCCAGGACAAATCTGTTTGTACTACCATGGCAGTCCATGGTATGTTCAATATTCTTCTCTAGCACCACAACTCAAAGACATGGATTTTTTTTTCTGTTATCCTTAATAATTGTCTAGTTCTCAGATGCATAGCAAATAATTGAGAAGACCATGGCTTGGATAAGGTTCATCTTGGTCTCTAAACTGACATTGTTGTTTAGCACTCTGGAGGAATCCCTGACAGCAGATTTCTCTAATGGAATTCTTTTGATGTCTTGACTGTTGGTGCCAAGAGTGTTGATTCTGGAACCTATCAAGCTGTAATTGTTAACAACCTTAATCTCTTCTCCATCTATCATGGTGCTGCTGATTGGCCTACCCAGTGGTGAGAATCTTTGTTTTCTTTGTATTGATTTGCAATCTGTATTGCAGACTGTAGTCCTTGACCCTCTGTAGCAATTGATTCAGACTCTCCTCAGTTTCAGCAAACCAGGTCATGTTATCTACATAATCCCAGTAGTTGATAAGTCTTTCTCTAATACTGATGCCACATTTCTCCTCATAAGATCCAGCCTTACTAATTATCTGTTCTGCTTACAAATTGATAAGACGTGGAGACAGGATGCTAGAGACATTTAAATTATGTATGCACACAGTTTTGTGGCTAAGAAAGTTTTGAGGTTCCTTGGTGATGGCTGGATAATTTGGATTGGAAAAAGACTTCAAAGTATAAGCACACTGCCAAGACAGATCCTCAGTAAACCTAGGAAAAATTAGTTACAGCACAAAGAAAGTGGAGCAAACCACTCAAGCTTTTGAAGAAAGGAGAGGCCAAGATGACTCTGTTGGTACCAGGCGCGTATTCTTGTATCTTCAGGGGTTGCTCCAGGCAGTGTGCTTTCAAATCCTACAATTCTAATACCAGAAATGTTGCAGAACAAAAGTTTCAAACTATTAAAATAAAGCAAAGTGGTTTCTTGAAGAAGAATAGTACTATGACAATAAGCCAAAGATAGGGAGGGTGGTTCAGGATCAGACTTCCACAGCCTGCAGCCCTGAGGCCATATACTACAGAGTTGCTGTTATGCACTAGTCCAAGCCAACCCATAGCTAAGCCCCCAGAAAGTTTCCTGAGACAGTTCATCTCAGAGAGAATGCTCCTGTGGATTAACTGGTGGGTTTGAACTGCATGCCTTTTGTTTGCAGTCCGATTCCTTACAGAATCTCCTGAAAAACCTCTCCAACCAAGTGAAGACCTTTCAAGACAAATGATTGTATGACTTCTTCTTAATATGCTGTTGTTGAGTTTTAAAGAGTCAATTCATAGCGACCCTGTGAACTAGAGATCAAACAAAATCTTGTCCTATCCTGCACCATCCTCACAGTCTGCCATGCTCAAGCCCGTTGTTGCAGTCATGGTGTCAACTCATCTCTTTGAGGATCCTCCTCTCAGTCCCTGACCCTCCACTTTGCCCAGCATGATAATCTTTTTACAAGGACATAATACAACACAACCAAAGTGTGTGAGACAAAGCTTCACCATCTTTGCTTCTAAGGATCACTCTGGCTGCATTTTGTCTAAGACAGATTTGTGTGTTCTTTTGGCAGCTCATGAGATACTCAATACTCTTAATTATCAGAAATTGGGTGGATCCCTAACACAGAATTATTCTAAACCAATTGTAAAGGAACTCTAAGAAGCTTAAGCAGAGATACCACAGTGAGATACATCTAAAATGAAATGAGGAGGGGGTCACGTGATTATAGTCAAAGTGGTGTGGAAAAAAAAATGGCATGGGTGCATTGAAAAACAAGGAACTCATGAAATATTATACAAAATGGGTGACCTTGGAGGACATTATGC
>NW_006399921.1:727717-732153 GCF_000299155.1 Elephantulus edwardii | reverse complement strand
TTTTTTTTTTCCTTGTCAAAGAGAAAAGAGAACTGGGGAGGGGTGGGCAGGGAGGAAAGTGCTACAATGAATGAATGGAAATCCAAAGTCTCTGTAAATGTTCATTAAAATAATAAAAAAAAAATGGCATGGGGTGATGTCTGATCTCTGACTTCTCTAGAGGCGGTGAGAATCACCCTCCACATCAGGAGCCCAAGGCTAATTGCTGTGAGACTGAGGTGGGGCACATCTGATAGCAACCCTCTGTCCTGCAACTCTACTCTTCTGGACTTGCTAATTTGTTATAAAGGTCACACAGAACTCACAGACTCACAGTTATGAGGTTTCATGGGGAAGTAACAAGTTACAATTCAGGATCAGTAATGATCAGGACACTTCAGGATACAGTTCATTGATCAGGATACAGACATTCAGCCAAGCCCCAAGGCCCTCAGCCTAACAGTTCCTTGACCTTTGCCCAACTCAGGCAAGGGTTATAAAGTTCCTTTTAGCTCTGCTGATTGTGTTCCAAGCAGCCTCCTCTGTCAGCAAGTATTCTGTCCCAAAGTACTTCACTTAAGCCTTGTGGGTTGGCAAACCTACTCCCTAGCAAGTGCCTGCAGTACTTGCCTGAAGGACTCAGCTTTCTTGCCCATCTCTTCCTCTTGCCAGTCTCTGGGTTCTAGGCCTCTTCTGACACCATTGCTTCTCACTTTGTCACAGTCTCTTGGATTGAAGAGGTTCTCAGTGTAGGAATTCCAGGTCCAAAGGAAGTGTTTTGCCCTTGGTCTTTAAGATGACAATGGTACCTCCGTTTTATTCCCCTGGGATAGCTCATTTTAAGCCTTGTGGGATTGCACTGTCTCACAGCACAAAGGTGCCATGGACCTTATTTAGCTGTACCAGTGAGCTATCCAGTAACCCTGGTGGACCACATTAAAGAATTGGTGAGAGTTACAAAGACAGTGAGTAGAAAGGCCATGTCAAATAATGGTCTGCACTATAGGTGATTATCCCATTCCAAAAAAAAAGGTGATCCAACAGAATGTAGAAGTTATCAAACAATATCACTCAAATCACATACAAGCAAAATCCTGCTGAAGATTATAAAAAAAAAATATTACTAGACTAGTATAACAGCAGAGAACTATCAAAAATATGAGAGACCTCTCCAGAGTGCTAAAGAGCAAAGATGTCAGTCTGGAGACTAAAGGGTGCCTGACCCAGGCCATAGTCTTTGCAGTTACTTGCTGTGCATCAGAAAATTTGACAATGACTAAGGACAACAGAAAGAAGATCAAGGTCTTTGAATTGTGCTTGAGAAGAGTCTTGAACATTCTATGGACTGACAAAAATCAAACAGGTCTTTACTGGAGAGGGTGAAACCAGGTTGTTCCTTAGAGGCAAGGATTGTGACACTCTGTCTTGTATACTTTGAGCATGTTGCCAGGAGGGACTAGTCCTTAGAGAAGGACATCATGCTTGGAAGGATGGAGGGTCAGTGCAGGAGAGGACGACCTTGGATGAGATGGACTGACACAGTAATTGTGGTAATGGGGACTAGGTGAGTCGGAGACAGTGAGACTGGTTCAGGATAGGACAGAGCTAAGAGCTATTGTGCTGAGGGTTGCTGAGTTACAGGCAGCTTGACAGCACGTAACAACATAAATGATTACAAACAAAGTGAGAACATTGGATGGTCTCAGGATCCCTCTTTTTGAACATTTTTGGAATGTAAGCAACACGATCATTCTGTCAAGCTTTTCTCCACATATGCAGCTCTCACCCTGATTTACTGAGGGCACTTAAAATTTTATGGTAGAATATCTCTGGGTCAAAGGCAAAATGAAAATGAAACAGGAGGGAGTCTAATCCAGATCTGGTTCAGCCAGTGGAATATATGTGAAATGTCTAAGTTTTTTTTAAGGGCATTACCTATAAAAATGAATCCAAAATTAATCTGAGCCATTTTTTGGGTGACCATTTTCCCTCTTGGGCCAGTTGGGCATCATAAATAGCAGATGTATTTATTTCATCCAAGTGAGACTCTGTCTTCCTCAGTTTAACAAAGAAATAGAGACTCTCCATTCTATTTTTGATTGTTAGCGTCTGACTAAAATTGTCATTAGGAAGAAAATGGACATAAGGAAACATTTGAAGTCAGTCGTGTTGATTATGTTCTTTTGTTTGTTTTGATTTTGAGAATAAGGGGTGTCTAGATAAGAAAGCAGTGAAATGCCACAGTGTCTTCTTCCATGGTGACTAGTGGAAAGTGAGTAATGAGTAGCCAAGACAGAAGAGAAAGTGAGTTTTTAAGGTAAGAGAGGGGAGCAGTTGCGGCTCTGAAGAGGAGGTTTTCCATGGAGGCAGTGATGATTGAAGTGGATGGAGGTGTTTGTTTTCTTAGGACTAGCCTTTTGAGCTTGTGACTCTGAGTCAGAGCCCTTTGACCAGTGATTTGACCAGTGATGTGGGGAAATAGGTGCTCTAGTGCTCTGGGCCCCCCAGAGTCTCCATGGAGCCCTCAGACAACGCCTTTAGGCTCTGGGCGTCACCATGTGTTTGCTTGGAAAAACATTTGTAAGGGGTGGTTAAGTTACGTAGTTGTCCACATGATAACGATTGATGATTATAATGATCTATACTCAGAGGTGGGGCAGATTGGGGCATTTGTTTATGGAAGAACCTTAAATATAGTTAGAGAAAATAGAAGACCCTCTCCCGAGTACAGAAGAGCACCAGTGTCAGTCTGGAGACTAAGGTATGCCTGATCAGTCTTCGCCATTGCTTGCTATGCATCAGAGAGCTGGACAATGACTAGGAATAATAGAAAGAGAATTGAGAAGAGTATTGAATATACCATGAACTGCTAGGAGAACAAACAGTTTCAACCTAGAGAGGGTGAAATCAGGCTGCTCCGTGGAGGCAAAGATTCCAAGGCTTTGTCTGACATACTTTGGGCATGTTGCAAGGAAGGACCAGTCCTTGGAGAGAGACATCATGCTTGGAAAGTGGAGGGACAGAGAAAGAGAGGAATACTATCTGTGAGTTTGATTGATTTAGTGAATGGGGTAATCGGGATGGGTGTGTCAGAGACAGGAAAGCTGGCACAGGACAGAGCAGGTTTCAGGGCTGTTGTACATAGGGTCACTATGAGTTAGTTGCAAGTGACTTTACAGAACATAATAACATACTCTGAATATACAAACTGAAGAACAGAATGGAGTTTGAAAAAAATAAGAGAAATGCATTATTTTGTATATTAATTGTCTCAGATATTGTCTCATTTAAGATAGTATGCAACGTATGCATTTCCTTATAGCTCTGTGGGATCCCCTTCCCAGGATGACGGTAAGTGGTTTTTATGTTACTGGAAAAACATGGTTCTGACACCAGAAAAACCAGTCTTGGAGCCACAAGTTGGAGTGGAAAGGCAGAAATTTTAGTATACATGTTGTCTTGACAAGAGGGTCCAGTACTTGGTCTTAGACAAAGACATCAGGCTGGGAAAGGTGGAGGGCTAGAAGAAGAGAGGCAAAGCCCAAGATGATGGGTTGACATGGTGACTTTAACAATGGGCTCAAGTATATTAGAGATCATGAGGATAGGATGGTGCAGGAGAGGCACCATTCACATCTGTTGTTCATAGTTTTGCTGTGAGTCCCAGTCTGCTTGATGGCATCTTCCAGTAGCTATGTAGGAGGCAAGGATTATGAGCTTCCCAGGTATGTCTCAGCAAGGGAAGATTTAGGGGAATAAGGAACAGCTCATGTTTATACAGCACTTTCAGAGAGAAAGGTAGAGTTATCTTTAGAAAAATAGTTGTTTTTGTTATCTGCCTTCAAATTGTCTGTAACTTATAGCAACCTATGAGCCTTGGAACCTAACCATCCTGTGTTTATAATTCACTCTGCTGAAATTAATAGCAGACTATTTGTAAAAAGTCTCAGGTTAGTGTAGTCCCAAATACTTAACCAGCTGTATAAGTCCATCATTTCTAACATTAATGGCTCCATTGATGGCTCAGTTCCCCAATCCCTTTATGGCCTTTGGGTTCAGTGATTTGCTAGAAGGTCTCCCAGAGACTCAGACCTACCTAAGGCATGACTCACGTGACCATAGGGATGCAGGTTGGTTTTGGAGACTCTGATGAGCAGTGGGCCAGCATCCTGTAGACTGTCAGTTGTGGTACAGCTAGATGTCTGTAGTTTCATCTCACCTCAATGGCAGGCGTCATTATACAGCAGATGACCCCGTATTACATCGGTGCCTTTTGACTGGTCAGGGAAGACTGTCACCATGAAGCCGTAGCTCACTGAGTGGAGCTCTGGTGGCTTAGTCCATAGTGAGTTTCACTGCTAATCCAAAGGTTGTGTGTATCTGGAGGTTCGAATCCACTAGCAGCTGTGTGGAAGAACAATGAACAGCCTCTTTTTTTTATTTTTTAAAGGGTTTTT
>NW_006399921.1:721037-727437 GCF_000299155.1 Elephantulus edwardii | reverse complement strand
TGCCGTAAACATATTTCATCCAGTTTTTCTTGAACAGCCTCTTCTAATAGTGATTTTCAGTCTTGGAACCTAGATAATGAGTTGCTGTGAGTTGGAACCAACTCGAAGGCAATAAGTGAGTAATTCAAAGAGAGCAGAGCTGTGGGGTCAGGCAGGGGTAAGAGTCAGTGAGTAAATCCCAGAATACACTAACGTGAAGAGACCTCAAGCCTTCTGTGTGCTCTATGGGTCAACTAGCCGGTGGGGGGGGGGGACGGTGGAGGATGCATGTAGTAGAATGGGGTCTGTGGGACAATGGAGAAGAGACATTTAGGGCAGGGGGAAAACATGGACAGTGCTGGGGGAAGCAGCTGCACAGCGTATGTGGGGGAAAGTACAAATAGAGTCTAAGGCTTAGGGAGGACTTTCTGCAGGGCAAGTTGGGAAGATGAAGTGGTTTCATTTATAAGGCCTTACATCAGACAAAGGGCTTGGACTGCATTCTGACATGCAGGGAAGAAACCATCAAAGAATTTGTAACCTAGACGGAGGTACCTTGGGAGGTGTTTGGGATCTGTAACTCTGCTGGGACAGGCCTGCATGAGCTTGTAAGAGTGAACTGTGCATGCCATTTCCTTCTCTAATTTCAGTGACATTATACTGATAGATTGAACTTGACGATGTTGGGAGTATTTACACAATAGACATTGGTGGTTTTCCGAGGCTATAAATCACAGGAGAGGAAATTGCTTGTCTTTCTTCCTTGGAGCCTCTGGTGGATTAGAACTTTGAGAGAGGCATCACCACTGGGTTAGTAATTCTCCCTGGGAACTGCACCACAGAGCCCCCCTATATCTACTTGTTATGTGCTGTTGAATTGGAACCAACTCATAGCTGACCCGTCAGTGAGTTTTCAGAAGCTGTAAATTGCATGGGAGGAGATCACCAGTCTTTCTCTCTCAGGCAGTTGGTGGATTCAATCCATGTGCCTTTGTGTTGGCAGCTCACCTCTTTAGCACTGGGCCACCAGAGGAATATGACAAAGGTTAGTGAAGGGTGATATAGAACCATCGGGTAGGTGACAGCCATCAAAGATGACTTCATAAAAAAACAAAAACAACTTGTGAAGGCTAATAACAGCTAACATTTCCAGAGTATCTACTGCATGTCTGCAACTTTTCTAAGTAGTGCATGGAGAACATTTAGTTCCGGAGTCCAGTACTGTGGTGTGGAGATAGTTGAGGACCAGGCTTTGTTTTGTTCTGTTGTACACGGCTGTGTGCGTGAGTTGAAAGCGACTCATTTGAGTTATCCATGAGTTGGATGCAACAATGACTTTGTTAATTCCCACAACTCCCAAAGGAAGGAGACACTATTATCATCCTCATTTTGTAAAGATAGAAATTGAGTAAGGGAGATGATAGAGTCAAAATTTGAAAGTACGCAGTCCAAGCAAAGCTGGAGCTTGATCTCAGCACTCCACTTCCTGCCTGATGAGACTTAATGAAGCCAAGAAGGGAAGAGAGGAAAGGGTGTATCAGCACAGAGTAATAGATTCTAAAGTCGAGGAAGCAGTGTGGCTGGAGAGGGCCGTGGTCCGGAAGTGGAGGTGAGATATGAGGAAAGGGGAAGTCAGCAGCCAGACAGGGAAATCATTCTTTGCTAAGCCAATATATTTGAGTATTTTCCTGGAAGATTCTGAAGGATTTCAAGCAAGAGGTGGCATGATGAAATCCGCATATCAAGAGGATCAATGCACCAGAGAGACTGGAGTGGGGCCAGACTGGCAACAGGAAGAGCTGTTAGGAAATTAATCTCAGCAGAAGCGATGAGGGCTTGATCCATCCATGTCAGAAGCAGCCAGCTGGATTGGAAGGGGCTGGATCGGAGGGCCAGCTGGATTGGAGAGATGGTGTGGAAGCAGAGGCTGCAGGGCTTGGTGTGAGACTGGGTGTGGGGCTGCCCCTTCAGTGGGAATGTCTTCTTACTCAGGAGTACAATAGAGAGGTGAAAAAAAGATGATGAATTCAGTATTGGGTGTGTTGAGATTGAGATTCTCAGGGGATATTCAAGAGAGCTGAGCAGCACTGCAAATTTTTAATAATTATTATTATTATCCACATTGTCAAATTTGTTTATTTTCCAAGTCTCCTTCTGAAAGCTGGTTGCCATGGAGTTAACTCCAAACTCAAAGTGACCGCCTCGTGTGTTAGAGGAGAACGATGCCCAAGTGTTTTGATGGCTGGATTTTTGGACATAAAGAGAGCAAGCAAGGCCTTTCTTCTGAGATACTGCTTGGTGTTCTTGAACCTCCAGCCTTTTGGTTAACAGCAGAGCACAAGGAAATAATATTTTACTTGGTCTCATAAGCCTGTGAAGTTACTTGCATTTTAGCAGGTGGGGGACTGGCAATGTAGTGAGATTCAGTAACTTGCATGGAGTGCTTACATGAGAAGCGGCACCGCTAGAACGCATGCTGAATTTGATCTTGAAACCTCCATGTCAATCCTGTCCAGTTAAACTTCAGGCAGTGGTGGAAATGTTTCCTACTTGACGGTCCAACACAGGAGCCACTGGTGATGGGTGGTTTGAATTCTTGAAATGTGACTCGTGTGTTCAGAAATAGAAATTTAAAATCAAATTTTGATTCATCGCGTGAGATTGGCAGCCGGTGTGCTGGATAGTTCGCTGTCCTTTATAGAGTCTTTGGTAATCTTTCCCCCCCGGTCTATCAGAGCAGAAGTTTTAGGTATGTATAAAAGCAAAACAAGGTAGAACACCCCCAAAATAAACAGTGTGGAGTCACTTCTGACTCCTTGTGACTCCATTTGTTTCAGAGGAGAAACATGGTGTGGGGCTTTCTGACCGCTCACAGAAGGTTGGTGATTCAGTCACCAGCAGCTTGACAGCAGAAAAGGTTGCAGCCTAGGGCACCCTATGAGGCATGTCTCTGTCCTGTGGTACCCCTGGGAATTGGAGCCAACTTGAGGGCACACAGAAGCACCGAGGGGGACAGTGGTGAGGGGGCGCTGGGTCGTAGTACTGGGATCACTGAGAAACATGTGAGAATACACGTCCCTGGACAGTTTCAGGCGCTGATTTGGTGAGTGGAGGGGAAGACCAGTGATCTACACAGTGAAGTACCTGCCATTTCAATGAAATGACAGTGATATGCTTGGGGAGTGGGGGGTGTATGTGTGTGTAGGGGCATGTGTGGGTGGAGAAACAAAGGCAGAGAGGGAGAACTTTATAAATAAAAAGAAAAATTAAGCAAGACAGGCATGGGTATCTTGAGAGACAGAGAAGAACTACTGGATAGAGTGAGCTGTTCTGAGATAGAAAGCTTTTCAGATGAACCTGAGTCGCTTTGTGTTTGACCAGCTGCCCATGAGGCTGCATGTCCCTGGGAGCCATGATGCAGAAACAACCCCGTTTGCTGTGCAGACGGATCATGTTTCACCAACGCATGCCATTTTCTCAGCAGCATTAGAGAATATTCTGGCTGTTGTGTAAGTGGTTGGGAGTTGTTGGCAGTGCTCCAAATCACACCTATTTATTTACTTAGTTCCTATTTTTAGACTTTCCCAGACTCTGGCTGCCAGGTGAAAAAGAGAAGTGCGTTCATCTGTACTCCCAGCTTCTTTGCTGCTTGCCTTCTCCCCCTTTTCAGCTTTTCTAGTTGAACTGAAATGGTATATTCCAGAGTCATTTTAATGGTGAAAATAATTTATCAGGAAAACTCTTTTGGTAATGCGTGGCCCTGCTCCTAGGTGAGGGTTACAGCAGGCCAGTGACTCTCAACATTGTTACCACAAAGACCCTGGCTCTTGTTTTTCCCTCCGTGCATTTGCTGTTTGAAAATACTTACGTAACAAATTCACCATGAGCATAACCCAAAGGCTTCACTTCTTTGGTGGTTCAAGTCCATCAGTTGCTCTGAAGAAGAAAGATAGGCACTCTTCTCCCGTGTGGTTTACAGCCTCAGAAACCCACGGGAGGCCCAGCTCTGAGTCGGCAATGAGAGAGGCTGATAGCCAGCACTGCATGCCCAGCTAGCAAAGCAAACCAGACCTGAACCCTCTGACTTGCAATGGCCCTCCGCTGTCAGTCTTGACAGAAGGAGATTGCCCATCTTTCTCCTACAAAGTGGCTGGTGGATTTGAACCACTGACCTTTTGGTTAGCATTCCAGCTCATTGGGCAGTACACCACCAGGGTTTCTCATGGTCTAACTGGGGCCAGATATTACCCTAAGCCCTTTGTTTAAGGCAGAGCATTGTCTCCATATCACACACAGAGTAAATATTTGGGTGGCTTAAGAGGTTAAGTGCTAGCCTGATAATGGAAAGGCTGGTAGTTTGAGTCCACATAGCAGTAAAGGCCTGGTGATCTACTTCTAAGAAACCACCCTCCCCACACCCCCCCAGCTCTGCAGGACACAGTACTACTCTGACATGATTCACTGGGGGCTGGAAGCAACTTGACAGGAGCTGGTTGTGTTTTTTTGTTTGTTTGTTTTTTAAGGCACACCTAGAGAAGTTAAACAGCTTACCTGGCTGAGTCAGAACTAGAAATTGTGTGATCCTGAACCCAAAGTTCAAGCTGGAATAGTGTGATTGAATTGTGCACACCCCAAACCTTAAAACAATTCTAAAAAGGGTAGGTAGTTGTTGTTATGTACCGTCGAGTTGGCTGTGATTCATAGCGAACCCTTGAACAGTGGATCTGACCCCTGCTCTGTCTTGTGCCATCCTCATCATCTCCAATAGTTGTCTCTGTTTTTGGATGAAGAAACTAAGGCTAAAAAGAGACAGGTGAGTTGGCCAAGGTTATAAGGTTGGTGAGAAACACCGCTAATCTTTAAGCCCTGGCTGGTTTGCCTCCCTTCTGTTGTTATGCCTCCTTTCTGTTATGTCCTACCACCCAAGAGGATTTATTTCCTCATTTTCACTAATCAAAGGCATATGTAACTGCTGCTCTGAACCTGTTGAAGCTTCAGTTAGCATGAAGTTTTAGCACGGATAATTGGTGTAAACACACTAGCTTGTTTTGCTTATAGCCCAAAGCAAGAGCATGTGATAAGTTAATGTGGAAAATGTACAATTTCTATCTCTGTTCCTCATTACTGCCAAGTTGGAACCAATTCATAGCTGACCAACCAGTGGGTTTTCAAGCTGTTTTAAAGAACTCAAGAGGAGATTGCTCATTTTTCTCCCATGAAGCCACCTATGGAGTTGAACCACTAGAGAGGCACCACTTTTGGGTTAGTCACTACCTGAGTGGCACTGCCAACCTTAAAGTGGATCGTTCAAATCCACCAGCTGCTCTTTGGGAGAAAGATAGGCAGGCTCCTGTGTGATTTGCAGTTTCTGAAAACTCACTGAAGGGTCAGCCTATCTTCAGTTTTGACAGTTCAGGTACATACACTGTGCTTACAACTTGCTTCTGAGTTGAGGGTCTGTTCCACAATCAGCTCCTGGCCTAGTTTTCAAACTTGATATTGAGTTTCTCCATTGATTTCTTCCACAGATGTAATTAATCTGATCCTGTGTAGACCATCAGGTGAAGTCCATGTATATAGTTGTCTCTTATGTTTCTTATAGATGGTATTTGCAAGGAATAGGTCATTAATTGTATAGAACTCCATCATTCTACCTCCAGCCTCCTTTCTCTCACCAAGTCCATGCTTTCCCCACTACTGATCTTTCTTCCCTGTTCCTAACTTTTGCATTCCAGTCACCATTATCAGAGCATGTTGGTTACATGTTTGGTTGATTTCCAGCTACCAAAGTTGGTAGAAGTCATCTGTTTCCTCCTTTTTGGCCCTGGTTGTTGGTGTATAAATTTGAATGATAGTGGTATTAGCAGGTCTTCCTTGTATGCGTATGGATATTATCCTGTCATTCAGAACATTGTACTTCAAGTTGGATCTAGAAATGGTCTTTTTAACTATGAACACAACCCCATTTCCCCCACCTGTTTATTTCCAGTGTAGTGGATTATATGATTATCTGATTCAAAGTGTCCTGTGCCAACCCATTTAATTTTGCCAGTGCCTAGTATGTCAATATTCATATGTTCCATTTCTCCCTTAACAATCCTCAATTTTTCTACATTCATACTGCTCACATTCCATGTTAGAATCAGTAGTGCCTTTTTGTAGTTGTTTGTTACTCCTCCTCTGTGATGACTGAAGCTAAAGAAAATAAAATCAAATCCACAAGTACCAAAGTTTGACCTTCAGTCTATCCCACCAGAATTTAAAGACCATCTCAGGAACAGGTTTGAGGCCTTAAACACTAATGAGCAACAACCAGACGAGCTATGGGAGTGTATCAGGCATATTATCCATGAGGAATGCAAAAGGTCATTACAAAGACTGAGGAGGGGGGAAACCCCCCAAGATGAGTGTCAGAAGAGAC
>NW_006399921.1:712665-717412 GCF_000299155.1 Elephantulus edwardii | reverse complement strand
AAAAAAAAGATGACCTGACAGAGTATGTAAATTATTGAACAATATAACTAATATCTCACACAAATAAGAGCCTGCTGAATATTACCCAAAATCAACTGGAACAGTACATCAGTAGAGAACTGCCAGATGTGCAAGCTGGGTTTAGAAGAGACATAGTAGGATGGACATTATAGCCAAGTTAGAAGGGTCTTGGCCTAAAGCAGAGAGTACCAGAGGAAAGTCTGTCTGTGTTTCATTGACGATGCAAAGGCCTGTGTGGATCACAACAAACTGTGGCTAACCTTGAGGAGAAGGGGAATCTCAGGGCACTCAGTTATGGTCATGTGCCTATTCTTGGACTAGGAAGCAATAGAACAGAACAGGGAAACACTGCATGGTTCAAAATCAGGAAAAATGTGCATCAGGAATGCATCCTATGCCTATGCCTTTTCAATATTTATGCAGAACACATTATTTGGGAGGCTGGACTTTATGAGGAGGAATGGCATCAGGATTGGAAGAAGACTCATTGAAAATCTGTTATGCAGATGAACCAACCTTGCTTGCTGAAACTGAGGAAGACATGAGACATTTGCTTCAGAAGGTCAAAGTCTGTAGTCTTCAGTATGGATTGAAACTCAATGTCAAGAAAACAAAGATTCTCACCACTGGGTCAATTGGTAGCTTCTTGATAGTTGGAGAAGAGATTGAGATTGTTAACAGCTTCAGATTGCTTGGTTCTACAGTTAATACTTTGCCACCAGCAGCCAGAAAATCAAAAGATGAATTGCATTGGGAAAATCTACTGTCAGAGGCCTCTCTAGAGTACTGAAGAACAAGGATGTCAGTCCAGAGACTAAAATGTACCTGATCCAGGCTATGTTTTTTGCAGTTACTTACTATGCATCCGAGAGCCAGACAATGAGTAAGAGTGATAGAAGAATGGAATGGAATGGAATGGGATGGAATGGAATAGAATAACTAGCAGATATACTATGACAGTATAAAACAACAACCATTTTTTAAAATTTTTTATTTTTGTGTGCGTGTACCGTCAAATCAGATCTGACTGGTACAGGAGGAGATTATCCCTCCTTCCCCGGCAGATCATCTGGTGGATTCAAACCGTGCACCTCTGGGATTGTAGTTGCAGCTCCTTGCCACTAGGCCACCAGAGCTCCCCCACAACCATTTTCTTAAGGTGTATAGTCCAGGCTGGATGACCTGTCCCACCTAGACCTTGATAAGTGTAAGATAAGTGACCTAGGCAGCCCACAATCCTCCATGAATACTCATGTGCTAGCTGCTTTTCATCAACAATGGAGATGGACAGATTCATTTAGCGAGATGGATGAGCTGCCTGGTAACCATGTAATCTGTGCTCAATATTCAAAATCATTCAAAAAGGTCCATGTGATGTGAGAAGTGAGAGGGTTTGTATGATCGGGTGAGGCAATATCAGACTCCTGCAAGTTTTGCTTGGCAATGTTCCTTTATGAGACTGAAGGAGAGTCGGTAAAGGCTCTTTGCAAATGCATTTATGTAATGGGAGCATGAATGTACCCTGCAGGAGGGCCTGGGGAATGGAGCTGAGTCCTGCCTGCCCTTGGGTGCAAAGTCCTAACCTGTGGGCCCAGGCCACATCCAGATCCTGCTCTGCAGGCCCCACCCCTGACCCCCATGAGGAAGGGCGCTGTGATTGTCCATCACACTCATGCCTGCAGTTCTTCCTGCTCAGCTTAACCTGTCTTTAACCTCATTCTCCCCACAGAGATATCTGTCCACAGCCCATCCATCATTTGAGCATGGATGCAGCACCCAGAATAGTAGATACTAGTGCCTCCACAACAGTCAGCTTCTTTCTGGGAGGGACCTTGTCTTGTCATCTTTCAACCTCCTCTCTTAGCCCTGTGCCTGGTTACACTATGCATTTGTTAAATGAAGCTGCATTATAATGCCTTTCCTTTTAATTCCTGCCATCCTCAAGTCTGTCTGGATCTCAAGACTGAATGCAGAAACCTATTGTGATGTTTTTCTCCTACTGACTCCAGACCTTCCTCTATTCTGGATTTAGTCTGTGCTTCCAAGAGTTACCATATTTTCCTATAAAATGTAGTCCCTTATAATGGGATCTTCCCTCCCAGAGTATAAACTCCATGAGAACAGGATCCTGTCTGATTTATATTTTTCTTTAAGTAACTCCACAGCCATGCCTTGTACATCGTACATTATACACATTTCAGGGAGCTCTGATAGCATAGTTCATAGAGAGTTATGCTGCTAACCCGAAGCCAGTGACTTTCTGACAGTTTGACTCCACCAGCAGCTTTTTCTTTGGGAGAAAGGTGGGCTATCTCCTTCCATGCAATTCCCTGCCTGTGAAAACCCCTGAAGGGTAAGCTATCAGTTGGTTCTGACTTGATGGCAATGAGTTTTTTTGAGACTCTATGTTATTACTGTCTTCCGGATACTCTAAAACTCACAAGAGCCTCACAGGGTAAGAACTGCCCTTCTGTGGAAAGGAAGGTGATTCTTAAGTGACTTCCTCTGGGTCACTAAGTGCAACAGTCATGTGCTGCATGACACATATATGCCTGTGGTCCCATAAAAGTTACTACAGAGCTAATCACAAAGTCAGGGACTTGGGAGTAAACCTAACTAGAAACACAAAAGACCTTTATAAAGAAAACTACAAAACTACTTTGAGAAACAATAAGAGACCGAACTAAATGGAGTCCATATTCATGAATTGTTGTTGTGTACCATAGAGTCATAACTAACCCACAGATGACCCTCCCAAGGGTTTTCAGAAGCTGTTAATTGTATGGCAGGAGAGTGTCCATCCTTCTCCAGTCACGCAGCCCGAGGCTTCAAGCCATGTGCCTTCAGGATTGCAGTGCCCTTTCTTGCCACTAGGCCACCAGAGCACATTGTTGTTGTTATGTGCCATCAAGTCACCTGTGACCCATAGTGACCCATGTACAGCAGCTCTGAAGCCTGCCCTTTTTTGAGCCAGTCTCACTAATTCTGACACACGAACCCCCATTGCCCCAGTCACTGTATCAATCCATCTCATCTGGGGTCTCCCTCACCTGCGCTCCACCCTTCCAAGCGTGTGATGTCCTTCTTCAAGGACCGATCACTCCTGGCCACATGCCCAAAGTAAGTGAGCTGGAGTGTCAATATCCTAGCCCCCAAGGCTTGAATTCACCCACTCCAAGACAAATCTATTTGTCTTCTTGTCAGTCCATGTTATAGGAAGACTCAATATAGTGAAACTGATGATCCTACCAAAAGCATTCTCAGTTATTCAACACAAATCTCAAAACAGATACCAAATTTATTTTTCAGAGAGATAGAGAAGGCAACAGGCAAGTTCATTTGGAAAGGAGAGACCCCATATAAGCAAAGCACTTCTGAAAAACAAAAATGAAGGTGGAGGCACAGTGCTCCCTGATCTCAAAATCTACTACATAGCTGTAATAACCAAAACAGCGTGGACTGGTACAATGAGAGATACCTAGAGCAATGGAGCAGAATTGAGAATTAAAAAATTACTTATGTATCTATGGGGAACTGGTATTCACCAGGGTAATAAAAACTCTTATATGGGGAAATGACAACCTCTTTAATAAATGGTACTGGCAAAACTTGACTTCTACCTGGAGAAATAAAAAACAGGATCCACATCTCACCCCATACACAGAAACCAACTCAAGGTGGATCAGAGACCTAGGAGTAAAGCCCCAAACCATAAAGATCATAAGAGACAAAAATGGGATGAAACTTAGAAGGCCTAGCCTGTGGTATAAAAAGGCTGGCAAATATAGCCAGAAATGCAGAACCTGGAGAGGATAACATCAATGAGTGGGGCTTTCCAAAAAAGTTATTCCCTGTGTGCATCAAAAATCTTTTCTGATAGAGCTGGAAGAAAACCAGCTGACTGAGAATAAACATTTGTCAATGACTTCTGAAACAGGGTTTCATAATGAAAATTTACAGACTACTTCGGATAACCCAATTACAAAATGGGCAAGTGCTGTGGATGGACCTCTCACAGAGGAGGGCATTCAGATGATTAATACACACACACGAAGAAATGTTCAAAGTCACTAGCATTAAGAGAAATGCAAATAAAAATTACAATGAGATACCATCTCACCTCAATAGCAGTGGTAAAGTTTAATAGGACAGCAAGTAATAAGTGTTGGAGAGGGTGTGGAGAGATAGGAATTCTTATATACTGTTGGTGAAATTATAAAATGGAAATACTCTGGAAGGCAGTATGGCACTTCCTTAAAAAGCTGAACCTAGAGATTCCATATGAACCAGCTATACCACTGCTAGGAATATACCCCATGGAAAACAGAACTAAGATACAAACCTGTGTTCATAGCAACATTGTTCGCAATAGCAAGAACATGAATCAGCTGAAATGTCCATCAGTAACTAACTGGGTTGAAAAACTATGGTACATTCACATGATGGAATTCTATGCGGCACTCAGGAGCAACAATTTAGAAAAATACTGTGTAACTTGGGAGAGGCTAGAAACCATTATGCTGAACGAACTAACTAACTCAGGCACATAAGAACCAATGCCGTGTAAGTCCTCTGTTGTAGAAACAGAAGGATAACCAGTGAGATGTGTATGGATATACAAACTTAAAACTGTGCCGCTAATGAAAGGAAATCCTATTTAAAAAAATGCATTTCTGTACCAGAGGGCTATGTCACATCATCCCTTGGGCCCTCTGCTGGAAAAGTA
>NW_006399921.1:702590-711560 GCF_000299155.1 Elephantulus edwardii | reverse complement strand
CTATGAATCGCAAGCGACTTGACGGCACATAACAACAACAACAACAATGTTGTAGATGCAGGACCGTATTCTGTTATACTTCTGTGAATGTAAAATGTCTTGAACCTTCATTATTGGTGTCTAATAGTGACTATGCTATTTCAGAGCTGTTTTTTAAACTATATTATTCCAGAGTATTTTCATTCCAGATAATGGTTCAGAAGCTTATTTTTTTTTAAGAAAAAAAAAAGTGCCTGATACCACAATGGTAAGTAGAAAAAGAAAAAAGAGTTAAAAAAAAATCTCAGTTGGAAAATAGATACAGTCACACAACCGTTTCCTGCTTCCAACGTGCATTTCTCGAGCCTCTTTGCATACAAAGCTATTGGATACCATAATGATATAATGATGCAAGACTTATATAATACCTGTGTCTTGATAGTTATGTATAGTAAATGCCTGTATTACTCCTGTATTACTGGTTTATGTATATACTATGCTTTCCACCTGCTATTTTTACTATAAGACTGTGTAAGCTTTGCCTTGTAGGTAATAACCATTCAGTCTTGTACATTATGCATCTTTTGAGTAACGTTAACTCCTAAATGCCGCAGAACTAGGAAAAGTAAACTGGGAAAGGAAAAACAGAGGCTGAGGAGAAGCATTGATTTGGAAGTGGAACAGTTATGAAATAACACAGGTGGAAAATCAATAAATGCTATTGTTTATTCCTTAAGCATGTTGCACTTAACAATCAAAGTGGTCCTCAGAAACAAAAAATTCCCCAAACTGCTAAATCAACTCCTGAAATCTCCAAGACTAACAAAAATGTGAGAGACTTACATTGAAATAATAATCTGATTGTTGTGCTGGTGGTGTACGGTAGATTTGGAACAGATCCATCGCTGACCCTCCAGCGGGTTTTCAGAGTTAATCACGTGGGAGGAGATTGCCCATCCTTCTCCTGAGGAGCAGCTGGTGGCCTCGAACTGTGTGCCATGCCTTCTGGATCGCAGTGCAGTTTCTTGCCACTAGGCCACCAGAGCACCCATATAATCTGATTACTAATCAGATTATTTAATCTAGGAGAAATTGCTAATGATGTGGATTGAGGACCAACTTGAATGCAAAGCCCTCTCAGCATGTTGATTGCTAAGGCACAAAGCTTGTTCGAGATGCCTAAAGAAAGAGCAGGACCACGTGACACTGGTGTTCCTGCAGTGTCCAAATCACTTAACATCCTATTTCAGACTATCCTGTGCACATTGTAGACCTCAAGACTGTGATTGGAGGAGCTTGGAGTCTAACTTGGACAGCATGTTCCCAGGCTAAGCTTTTAACCACCACTTTGTTGCTACTTTTTGTTATCACATGCATATACCAGTGAGTTGGAACAAATTCATAGCAGACTTTCTAAGTCTGTCAATCATACAGGAGGAGATTGCCCGTCTTTCCTCTGCAGAGCAGCAGGTGGATGTGAACTGCCAGCCTCTGGGTTGGCAATATAACTCCTTACCATTAGGTCACCCGAGTTAGCTCCAGCTCACAACGACCTTATGTACAATAGAGTAAACATTGCCCTGCACCAGCCTCATGTTCTGTCATGTGTGAGTGCATTGCACTGAGGATCTCCTCCAACAAACACACTGACCTCTGGTGTTTGCCTCTTCCTATTTTGGGGCTCCAGACAGGTGAGTTGGGCTGTGTTCATGGTCTTCTGAAATCAGTAAAGTTTCCATTTGGAAGTAGACCATCAGACCTTTCTTTCCTAGTTTGGCTTAAGCTTCTGAAACCTGTCCACCATAGGTGATCCTGTTGGCATTAGAAATACCAATGCCATCGTTTCCAGCGTCATAGCAGCATGTTGTTGTTAAGTGCCATTGAGTCACAGGCGACTCATAGCGACCCTATGAAGGAGAGTCCTCGACGCTTGGGTGCCTTTCATCCTCTCTCCATGTTCTTAGGGTTCCCGGAGGCAAGCTATTATGGAAGTGGATGCCACTCCTCCTTCCACGCTTGTTTAATCGGGGAGCTCCACCCCACTCTCAGTCTGCACTGGGTAGCCAACCATTAACGCATAGCAGCATAAGTCACCATAATATGACAAAGTGACAGATGTGTGCAGAATAAAAACAACATCAAAACAGACCTGCAGGACCCTGTAGGACAGAGTGGCGCTTCCTTGTGGGATTCCCGAGGTGGTAATCTTGGAATCTCACAGGGATGTCGGCTGCCAACATGTTTCTGTTGCTGAGTGACTGGTGTGCTTGACCCCATGACGTTTCCCCACTGAGCACTTTAACCACTGTCATCAGAGATTCTTATTTGCACATTGTTGCTGTGTGTTACTGAGTTGGAAATGACTCATAGTTGACCC
The DNA here is from genome assembly GCF_000299155.1 of Elephantulus edwardii. Taxonomy (NCBI): domain Eukaryota; kingdom Metazoa; phylum Chordata; class Mammalia; order Macroscelidea; family Macroscelididae; genus Elephantulus; species Elephantulus edwardii. The sequence goes on along the minus strand of NW_006399921.1, from coordinate 709,204 downwards.
TCCAGTGGTTTTTCGTAGACAGTAAATGGATCCAAACTGCTTATCTTTGGGTTGGAGTACAACTCCTTACCAATAGGCCATCAGAGCTCCTTTATTTGCATATAGAAGGTATTGTAGAAATACTTGCTGAGTGAATGGATATTGCTATCCTAATAGTTTAGAACTAATGAACATCTGAACTGCTTTCTAAACAATGGTGGTGTTTAGGGTTCCTGGGGTCTTTCTGGTTCCTGAAACGCAGATTTGAGTTGCTCTGTGGTTCTTTTTTGCAAGACAATATTGCCATCTAGTGGATTAATTTGGCAATATCAGTTTAACAGTTTTTTTGTTTGTTTTAAAAATACTGTTCTACATGAATGGTTGTTTAGTTTGGGGAACACCTTTTATTTCTATTGCTTTAATTGCCAGTGAAAGAGTAGAGTGAGTGTGAAGAGCTGGTCTACAGTGAGTCAAGTGGAGCCAAGCTGTATCTTTACCTCAGAGAAGAGGCACTGAGCATGGTCATTTGAGTGGTGAGCTGTGAAGTTCTGTGGCCTCCCACACCCATCCTCCACCTCTCACATGTGCTGCCAGTGGTGCTAAGTGATGTATCTCTTGATGGTCGCCTACGAAACAGCGTGTGCTTTGGGATTTCTGTTCTCACAGTCTGTGGGTGGATCCTGATAAAATCCACAGTAATCTGTCTGTTGAACCCACAACCAGCAACCCATGGTAGCAGCAGTCAAGAAATCAAAAGCACGTCAACCAGGATCTGCTGTCAAGAATCGTTCCAAAATGCTGAAGAACAGGGATGTTAGTTTTTAAAGACTTACCGTGCACCTGACCGAAGACATGGTATTTTTAATTGCTTCCTGTGCTCTTGAAAGTTGGGCAGTGAATAGGAGGACAGAAGAATATAGCTTGTTGAATTGTGATTTTGGATAATAGTACTGACTATCCCACGGACCGCCAAAAGAATAAATAAGTCTGTGTCGTGAAAGAAATGCAGCCTTAGAGGCACAGAGGGTAAAACTTTGGCTCACTTGTGTTGGGCATGGTGTGAGGAGGGGACGTCTTTGGGAAGAGGCATGAAGGGCAAAGCAGCAGGTCAGTGAAAGAGGACAACCCCAGTGAAGTGGAATGGCACCATGACTCTGCAGCAGTGGACTGAGGTGTGTCAGAGATGACGAGGACGGCACAGGAGAGGGCAGGGTTCTGGTCTGTTGTTCGTAGGGTTGCTACGTGTTGTGCTCTACTCGATGACACCTAATAATAACAACAACACTGGCAGCTTGGTTATGGTTATAACTACGACAGTGGAAACATTAAAATTTATTTGTGACAAAGAATTCGATATTTCAGCCTTCACATGGGGTTCATGACATTCACTTAGCTCCCTTGTGATGTTTAGACATTACCTTTACCCATTGTCACTTATTTCTGTGATATGATGTTTCTTAGAATCGGTGTAAAGCAGAGATAGACTTACCTTTTCCATAAGGAGCCAGGGAATGAATATTTTCAGCTTTGGGGAGTATTCTGTGTTTGTTGTAACTATTCAACCCTGCTATTACTGCATGTAACACAAAAGAAACCACAGAAAATATGGAAACACATGGACATAATAAACCATCAGATGCTTGGAGAAGTTAACAATCTGCAAGTCACTGAAGTGTCTACTCATCACCTTGTGGTCAGCCAGTTCATTGTGGCATCAGAATAGCTTTTCTTTGTCTCTAATGAGCCCAGAGTGAGAATGAAAGGCAGTTGATTCCACGTTAACAAAGTGTAGATAATTTGAACAACTCTGTCTGTGAACCCTAAAAGCCTTTAGAGAGTGAAAGAACTCCTCTCAGACTCCTTTTTAACCCCTCAGGCTCCACAGTCCTCTTGGAAACAGAGTGGTGGACCAAGTGCCCCATCAAGCCCTTTGCCTTGCTGGAATTTCCTCTTCCCATCCCCAGACCAGAGTCTTGAGAATTGGATAAGATCAGGGAATAATGAGATTATTAACCTATTGTGCAGAATGAGACATAGGTGTCGAGAAAGCAGAAGAACATGTTTGCTCATTGAGTTAGAGCCAGGGAAGAAGAGGTGACGGGCTTTTCTTTGGTCTTGCTAGTGGTGGGCAGCCCTTCTCATGACGTCTTTGGGTTATGATGAACTTGTGACTATCATTTTTATATGTTGCTGTTCTTGTTGTGGATCATAGAGTTGGAACCTACCCATAGCTGACTCTCAGCTGGTTTTCAGAGGCAGTTAATCACACAGGAGGAAATTGACCATCTCCTGTGGAGTAGCTGGTGGCCTCAAACCACATGCCTTTGGAATTGCAGTACAGCTTCTTGCCACTAGGCCACCAGAGGTCCCTATTATTTGCATGTAAAACCATTTATTTCTCTCTCTCTCTCTCTCTCTCTCTCTCTCTCTCTCTCTCTCTCTATCATCTCTATATCTATCTTTATGCCTATGCCTATATCTATATCATCTCTCTCTCTCTCTCTCTATATATATATATATATATAGTTGTTGTTAAGTGCTGTCGAGTTGTAGATGACTCATAGTGACCCTGTGAATGAAAGACCTGAACACTTGTATCACTTTCATCATTTCTCCAAGTTCATAGAGTTTCTGGAGGCAAGCTATTTTAGAAGTGAATTCCACTCCTGTATAGTGCTATGCTATGCTATGCTATGCTATGCTTTGCTATGCTATGCTATGCTATGCTATGCTATGCTATGCTATGCTATGCTATGCTATGCTATGCTATGCTAGCAAAGTAAGGGTATGTGTGTGTGTGTATATATTATTTTTAGTAATGTTGTTGTTGTTAAGTGCCGTCGAGTCACAGGTGACTCATAGCGACCCTATGAAGGAGAGTCCTCGACGCTTGGGTGCCTTTCATCCTCTCTCCAGGTTCATAGGGTTTCTGAAGGCAAGTTATTATGGAAGTGGATGCCACTCCTCCTTCCAAATTTTTAGTAATAAATCTTATATAAATCAGTGCAATTTGCTGTTATCATTTTCATGCTAACCCCAAAAGACAAATTAAGGTCTGATGAGAAAAAGGCAATAATAATGAAAATAAAAAAGAAAGCATCAGATATCCCCCTTATCTCAAAACCAACTTACAGTGAAGCTATTGGCCCAGAAGCCTCTACATGTGTATGCTCAGCTTACTTCAGGGAACTTGTAGGTTTGAAATGTTGCAACCCCATGTCTTTGTCCATTTGATGTCTCCATAACCCTTTCAGGGTTGAGAAAGAAGCTGAACTTGACCGTTTATATCTCCTATCTTTCCTCAGCAGCCAGCAGAGCAGCCAGCAGAGCAGCCAGCAGAGCAGCCAGCAGAGCAGCCATGAGGACGACTCCAGCAGGTTCCTGAGCCCTCGGCTGCTGCGGGAAGAAAGGTAAGGCCCTGCTGAGAGAGTGCAGGGCAGGGCAGAGTGCTTGGGGAAGGCTGTGGGGAAGAAGTGAGACAGGCTTGAAAGGCGTGAACTGGAAAGATGAGATGTTCACCCAAGAACAGAGTGACCAATTCTAAAGGTCTTTGATGTCCACAAAAGGGAGGAGTTAGGATGTGATAGAACAGATCTGTTGGAAGCACATAGTGAATGTAGGACTTAAACTACACCTGGGAGAATGGGTTCCCGAAGGACCAAGAGGGGAAAGGGTACTTTGTGCCTGAGGAAAGTTACGTGGTGTGACCTGTTTGACTGGATTGGAGAGAGTGTGTGTGTTAAAGGTCAATGGAGAATGAGGTTGCTGTACAGAGTGCAGTGAAAATGTCCAGGCTCCTAGGGGCTGCCTTAAAGAGTTGGAATATAGCATGTTGAGCACTCAGGATATGCTTATCAGCCCGGATCTGCTTTATGTTGTGTCTGGAAATGCCACTGAGGGTTAGAGAATGATAAAGAGAGAGACAACAGAACTGTAGGAGCCCACAGACAGCTGACCGCACAGATGTTAACTGACAGGGGTCTCCATGAACACCCCACAGAGCTATGCTTTTGGTTTCCTTGTTTACACTTTTTATCAGCAAACTGAAAAAGTACAAGGTTTATCTTTTCTTATTTGTTGTGCTAAAATCGTATAACAAAATTGAACATTTTTACCATTTTTCAATCTACTACTTAGTGAAGTTAACCGCACTGACCATGTTGTGTAGCCATCAGCACTGTCCATTTGCACATGGTTTTCATCACCCCAAACAGAAACTTAACGTCTAAGAAATACCCTCCCTGTGTTCTCCCTTCCACAGCCCTTGGCAGCTTCTAATCTTCTTTTCTTTCTGTGCATTTACCTATTCAAGATATTTCATTTAAGTTGGGTCGTTGCGACACTTTGGTCTTATTTCATCTGATTTCTTTGATGCAGCATAATGTTATCAAGGTGCGTTCGTGTCATTTATCAAAACTTCATTTCTCTTTATTACTGAATAACACTCCATTGTGTGTATATACCTTGTTTTGTTTTATTTATTATTGTTTAACACTTCAGTTGTTTTTATAAAAGCCAAAGATTTTTTATTTGTTATTACCATGTTTACCAGACTTACTGATGGGCCTTCAGATGAGGGGGAATGGAGAAATAATACCAGTATTATTTTGAAATAACAAATATAGAAAACAGCAATATGATAAATATATAAACAATCTGTTAAAACACTTTCGTTCATACTCATTTTATGGCATTGAGTCCCCATATTGTGACAAGATACCAATTTTTTTTAGAAAAGGAAATGTGATGCTTTATATTTACAACAAAAGGAAGATAAATTTCTTGAACATAGCATTATGGTAGGGAGTTTAATATGAAAGGTTTTCATGTGAAGGAGAACTTGGAGGCTTTATTCCATCAACCAGACAGGAGCCAGTGATTGACACAATCACCAAACAATCTGTGAAAGTTTTAATTTAGGAAAGTGCAGAGCTCTCATTCTCATTGCCAAAGAGTCAGAATGAACTCATAGCTCCTTTGGGTCTTCAGAGGTAATGAATTGCTTGGAAGGAGATTGCCCATCGCTCTCCTGTAGAGCTGCTGATGGATTCAGACCATGTGCCTTTGAGTAGATAGTGCAAGTCCTGTCAGCCCAAAGGCTGCCAGTTTTGGATGGCCTGCCTGTAAGGAGGCTTGCTAATCTAAAGGCATGCAGTTCAAGGTCACCAGCTGTTCTGTGAGAGGAAGATGGACCATCTCCTCCCAAGCAATTTATGGCCTTTGAAAGCCTGCTGAAATGTCAGTTGTGAATTGTTTCTGACTCGAAGTCAGACGACAAGAAGCCATCATAGCTCCATAGTGGACATGAGTTGTTCTTTGTGTTAATTAGACAGGTTAAGGATGGGCTGTATCTTGAGTCACAAGACAGTGGTCTTACCGTCCTCGTTCAGATCACATCCTCATACCATCTTGCTCAAGAAAGGGGAGTTTTTTGATGGTATGATCTACATTCTGTCTAGGTGAATGTTCTAGCAAAGTTCCATCTTGTTCTGGATCCTTCTTCCCGCTTGTCAACATCTCACCTCTGACCCCACTCACCAGTGTCTGGAAGCCTGTGAGTCAGCAGCCTGCTGTCTATCCTGGGGAGCTGGGCCCCGTAAGCACCTGAGTCAGAAGGAGCCTCTGGCCTGATGCTGGTCTTAGCCTTCACAACCACATGAACTATTTCCTTGATGGCTCTGTCAGTTCTGTAAATTACAAAGCCAGAAGACTGAAGGGAGGGTCTTGGGGATATTAGGGATGAAGGAATTGTGCAGAAATTTGAGAAATTTGAAAGTCTGAGACCTTTTTAACTTCTGTCTCAGAGGAACCCGTTCTGTGCTGATACTTAGAAAAGAAACCATTCACTCACTTTCCTAATCTGTAAATGGGACCAACGTTATATTCTTTGCAGGATTGGCTAAAGGATTGGAGATACTGTGGATAAAGCATCTGACAGATAGTAAGGCTTTTAAATTGACAGCTTTTATTATCCCCTGGACCTTCTGTTATGAGCAGGGACCGAGAGAGATTCAAAGACACAGCCATGATCAAGCATAAGTATTTATTAGTGTGCTTTTTAAGTATCCTGATTGTCTTTAATAGTAAAAAAAAAATCACAAAAAATTGTGTTTTAAGTGCATGACTGAGGTTGATTGACATTTGTCAGATGTTTATTCTTTTTTGGACAAATATCCTCTCCTAATTTTTATAGAGTGCTTATTGGACTATATGAACACATCATGTAATAAATATACTATGCCATCAGGTGGTTTAGTGGTGAGGAGTTGCACTGCTAACTCAAGGGCACACAGTTCGAGCCCACAAGCTGCTCTACAGGAGAAAGATAGAAAAATCTTCCATGCAATGAACAGACTCTGAAAACCCATTGGAAGGTCAGCTGTGAGTTGATTTTGACATGATGGTACACAACACCACCACAGCTGTATTTACTACTATATATGTTGGGGTTTGTGTACCGTTGAATTGGAACTGATCCACAGCTGACCCTCCAGCAGATTTTCACAGGCATTTTAATCACATGGGACTCATTTTTCTCCCATAGAGCAGCTGGTGGATTTGAACTGCATACCTTTGGAATAGTACCAGAGCTCCTTACCACTAAGCCACCAGAGCTCCCTGACAATGACACTTTA
>NW_006399921.1:602946-702490 GCF_000299155.1 Elephantulus edwardii | reverse complement strand
AGTACCTTTTCAATTGGATTAGTTTTTTTGACATATAGAAGTTTGGTAAATAAAATAAAAAAAATTATCTCTTCAATCTAGTCACTGTGCATTAAAACCCACTTTACAGCAGAGGGTCTGATTTTGGGTTTTGTTTTGTTTGAGGAAAGAGTAGCCTCTACTAGTTTGAGGGAGCTCTTGTGGCCTTGTCTGTGGAGAGCTGTGCTGCTCACCTAAAGGTGGCTGGTTCAAATCCACTGTCAGCTCCATGGGTGAAAGATTGGCAGTCTCCTCCATGCCATTTAACAGCTTCTGAAAACCCACAGTTGGCTCTGACTTTACGGCAATGAGTTTGGGTTAGCGGTACAAGTCCCTGCAAATTAGGCCACCGGAGCTCACTCTAGTTTGAACATACCTAGTGTAGTTTCTCAGTTCTTTGAAAATAGATATTGATAAATCAATCCAGAAAAGAGTAAACTGTCTGGTAGCTATGTAATTTGAAAGAGAACTTCATTATATCAGTAGATTGCTTTTACTACTTTGACAATTTCACAGTGTTAGATCTATCAATCTATAAGCATGGTGTAGCTTTCCATTTATGGATGTCTCTGAGTTTCTTGTAGTTGTGTTTTGTAAGTTTTCTTTGTATAAGTCTTCTGTGTCTCTCATTAGATTTATTTCTAAATATTCCCTTCTTTTAGATTATAATTATAATTGGCATTGTTTTCCATATCTCATTTTCAGAGTTTTTTTTGGTTACTGAAAAGGAATCTGACTGATTTTTGTATGTTGACCTTGTACCCTGCTACTTTGCTGAATCATTTAGACCCAGTGATTTTTCTGCTGAGTTTTGGATAACAATCCTTTTTTAAATACCTGAAGGCCAAAGAGCTAAAAGTAGAGCAAACAAATACAGTAAAAAGAATATTAGCTGAAGATAAGGAAGAGAGCTGTACTACAGTGGAACAGACCTTGCAATGTAACCAACTGCCCTATCAGAAGTATATAAGTAGAAGCTAGATCATGGGTGATAAAAAGAATCAGCCACAGGTAAGAAGGAGGACGTCTTTAATCCTTCTGTCTTTAGATTACAAACAACCAAATACTGCCCTGTTGCTTTTAGGTGCCATATAGTGGACTCTCATGTTCTAATATTAAAACATCTTTATTAAAAAAAAATCCTTTCCTGATCCTATGCCATCCTCACAATATCCATTTTACTTTAAGTCCATTGTTCTTAGTTTTGTGCCTATTCTTAACCAAAAGTAGTGATTCAGTGCATCAATTTATGTAAAATACCATATTGGGGAGCCCAGGTGGCTAGTGGGTAAGGAGTTGCCAAGCAGGCTTTGATTCCACCAGCTGCTCCATGGGAGAAAGATGGGCAGTCTCTTCCTGTGCAATTCATAGCCTCTAAACTAATTAGTAATTTCTGACTCAGCAGCACATAACAACAACAACAATAACTATATGTAGAAATTTGGGGCCCACAAGGGCAGACTAATCATTCTTGTCAAGATGCTTTATCAGTTCTGATCTGATGGCAAGTTTCTTAGTCCCCAGAGTGGCTGCACTCTCTTTCCAGTGCTTTCTGGCTTTCAACAGCCATCTTTTCAAAACTAGAAAAGATCCTAGAATTTCCCTAGTACAATCTCTTCTTGGGGCTCATCCTCCAAATCTCTTTGATAATAAATGTTTCATCTACCGGTTCTAGCCGTAGTGTCTATGGCTGTTCCTCTTTTATCAAGTCTATGATTATGATCCACTGAGCCCACTGTGTATTAGCTCTGCTGCTTGGGGCATAGAGTTGGTACAAACTGGTTAAGCACTGGATAACTGAAAGGTTAGTTGTTTGAAGCAGAGTGTCTTGGATATTTTCTTCTGAAAGGCCACAGCTTTGAAAACTGTGGAATGAGGTTCTACTCTGCACACATGGAGTTACCTTGAATTGTAGTTGACTTGCTGGAGAAGTCAATATCCCCCCCGCCCCCCGCCTTGTTGTTTCTTGGAGCATTTCTGGCTTAGATGATTAGCTACTCAATTGCATGTACCATAATATTTTTTTTAAAAAAATGCAGTTATAACTCTTATCTTACGACATAAGTTTTTTGGTATCTAGATCCATGATCAACACACATGGCAACAGCAGTCAAGAAGTCAAAAGGCATGTTGCATTGGGTAACTACTGTTCAAGGAACTCTCCAAAGTGCTGAGGAGTAGTGATGTCAGTTTAAAGACTAAGGTATGCCTGATTCAAGCCCTGGTCTTTTCCATCACTAATTATCCCTGTGAAAGTTGGACAGTGACTAAGAATAGTGGAAGAAGAATCAATGCCTTTGAATTGTGGTGTTGGAGAAGAGTACTTACTGACTATATCATGGTCTGACAAAGAACAATCAAATATATCTTGGAGAAAAGGCAGCCAGCGTGCTTCTTGGAGGCACGGATGGTATAACTTCCTCTTACATACATTAGGCATGTTGTAGGAGAGTCCAGTCCTTGGAAAATGACATAATGAAAAGTAAAAAGCCAGTGAAAGGAGATGGATTGACATAGTCGCTATAACATTGAACTTGAGTATAATCAGGGATGGTGAGGTTGGCTCAGGATGAGGCAGAGTTCAGATTTTTTGTTCGTTGCTGTAAGTCATGGTCAACTCGATGGCACCCACCACCACCACCAACAACAACAGAGAGAGCTCGCCTTTTATTCCTTGTTTGGTTTTGTGTGTTGTGATAGATTGTATTCTAGTCCCTTCTCTCCCCCCTCCTCCAACCAAATGAACTGTTGCAGACTCTTTCATCCAAACCTGTGTTAAGATAAACCCTCTCGATTTCTCCCCTTTTCCTTTCTTGCCACTCTTTTTTTTTTTTTTTATTTTCTTCTTCTTTCTTGCCACTCTTGACCCACTCACAGCTCCCTCACTGCCGCCTAGTGGATGTGGATGTTGTTTGTGGGCGATGGAGAGGCCTGTGATCCAAAATGTGCTTCCTGTGGTGGCTCTTCAGGGTGTGTTCGCCACAGCCTTTCTGAATGGAGCCTTTCTTCTTGTCTCAACCAGTGGGGTTTTCTCCTCCTGCGGGGAACACGCTGTCCCCAGAGCACTAATTAATCACTCAGCCTCAGCTCAGAACAAGCCCTTACACTCTGAACCTAATCCTTCCTCTAATATGTTTCCACCCAATTAAGAGTCTCTCTAGGCCTTTCAGATGTTAGTCTGTGATGTCTCGGTTTGGGGCAAGAGGTGAGATCTAAGCCCTGGGGTGGAGATCAGGCACTTTGCACCCTGTTTGGGCCTATTTTGATTGGCAGTGTACCTCACAGTAATGGCAGGTGTATCCTGCGAGGGTGGGGCCTTCCTATAACCATCTCATTACTCTTTGCCACTTCCCAAGGAGGCCGGTAGTTGTTAGTTACCATGAGGGTTTTAAAGCTAATTCATCCTGGGCAATAAAGCAAAACCAGGATGGACTGGAATTTGCAGAATGTGGTTGCCTAAAATAACTGGAGCAAGAATATAACCTCCCTCTTAAAATGTTAACTGAAATTAATGGTTCAGTTCACCAATTTAGGTAGAGTATGGTATACACAAATTTCTTGCCTGACAGAATTAGAAAGATCAGTGCCCCGCTCAAAGATGGCAGCTGACCATGCCCCTTTGATAGTGGGTTGCAATCCACAGCTCTGGCAATGACCCAGTCAGTCTTCTAAGTCATCAGGCTCCAGAAAGAATTTATTCCTTAAGTTAAGGAATTAAGTTCCTTAAGTCTCTAATTCCAGGGCTCCAGCACATAATTTTTCCTATCCCAGTTATCGTTCCAGGTATCCACATTTTATAAATTCTGATGTAGTTCCAGCCAGTTTCAAAGCCCTGGTTGCTCTTGAGTCAGTCCCCACTTCCGTAAAGCTGAATGACAGAGGGGACCTCTGCCTTGTAGGGTTTTCAAGGCTGTGACCTTTCAGAAGCAGGTTACCAGGCCTGTATTCTGAGATGTCTCTGAATGGGTTCAATCTTCTGGCTTTTTATCTGTCAGCATAGTGCTTATAATCCTTTGTTTATCTTGCACTTTCATCTGGCTAAATAAAGCACTGCCCATTCCATTTCTTGCCCTCACAAGGCTCAGAATGGATATGATATTTAGAGGCACTATAGCTGCCTTTCTGATGTTGTTGTTAGGTACTGTCAAGTTCATAGCCGCCCTTGAACAACAGATATGAACCTTGCTCTGTTCTGCGGCATCCTCACCATCTCTGCCTTGCTTGAGCCCATTGTTACAGTCACTGAGTTAATCTGTCTGATTAAACGTCTCATTGACCCTCTGCCTTTCCTGGCATGATGTCTTTTTCCAACTTTTTTCCAAATGCTGATACCTCCTGAGAACGTGTTTAAAATACGTGAGATGTCATCTTAGCCTCTTAAAGAGCAACTTTTTTGCTCTTCCGTTTAGATAGATTTGCTTGTTCTTTTATCAATCCATGGCATGTTTAATTCTCTTCTCCAAAACCACAGTCCAAAAGTATCAGTTCTTCTTCTGTCATCCTTATTCATTGTCCAATTTGTACGTGCATACAAAGCAGCCACTCTTTGGCACTTTAGAGAGATCCTTGACAGCAGATTTCCTCCGTGTAACATACCTTTTGGTTTCTTAACTACTGCTGCCATGGTCAGCAAATGAGTGCATAGAGGCAGCTGTTTTCTCAAGAAGCGTTATATCAGTGGAAAGTTCCAGTTTTAGGAGAAGAACCCATTTATTTGGGAAATGGGGATTGTCTCAAAAATAAGAATTACCCCACCACTGCGCCTCTAGGCTTCCAGTATGAAGCCAAACATAACTTTCCCAAGGAGTATGCGTGCAGTGGAATACAGGGGCCATTCATCTGTTTTTGTGCTTCTAAGTAAAGCCAAGGTTCCGCAAAAAACACTGGCTACCCGGTTCATCACCCACTGGGCCAGTTGTTAGGTTTTCTCAAGTCTCCAGACTCCAGATCTTTTTTAGTATATTAATTTAGTTGGCAGGGGTTTTCAAAGAAAGCTAGCACTGTAGAAAAAAAGAGATGTTCTACGAAGGACTCTTTATGCTCATATTATTTAATTGCAACAAAAGCTTGTTCTCAGTTGACCATAAAGCTAGTTGGTGCTGGGAAAATAGAGTCGAAGGTGATTTGGGAATGAGAAGGCTGCTCACGGAGTGCCTCTGCAAGGCAGATTGCAGATATCTTGATTCTTGGGCCAATTAGCCAGGCAGATATCCCCTCCTGCACACGTATACACAGGCAGGAGACTGGGCTGTATGAGGAGGAATGTGGCATTACAATTGGAGGAAGACTCTCAACAACCTACATGCAACCCTGCTTGCTGAAACTGAGAATGACCTGAAGCGTTTGCTTTAGAAGGTCAAGGATTGCAGCCTTCAGTATGGTTGAGGCTCAACATCAAGCGAACAAAGATTCTCACCACTGGGCCAGTTGTCAGCACCATGATAGATGGAGAAGAGATTGAGGTTGTTGAATGTGGATTCATCACTCTTGGCACCAACAAGTCAGGAAATCAAAAGACAAATTTCAATTAGGTACATCTGCTGTCAGAGATCGTTTCAGAATACTGAGAAGCAGCAGTGTCAGACTAGAGAGTAAGATGTACCTGATCTAGGCCATGGTCTTTGCACTTACTTACTATGCATCAGAGAGCTAGATAATGACTAAGGATGATCAAAGAAGAATTGATGCCTTTGAGTTGTGGTACTGGAGAAGGATCTTGAACGTACCACGGACTGCCAAGAAAACAAACAGGTCTGTCTTGGAGAGGGTGAAACCAAGTCTTTCCTTGCAGGCTAGGATTGTGAAGCTCCATCTCACATACTTTGGGCATATGGCCAGGAGGGAGTGATTTTTGGAGAAGGACATCATGCTCAGAAGGGTGGAGGGACAGCACAGGAAGAGGAAGACCCCAGATGAGATGGATTGACACAGTAACTGGGGCAATGGGAGTAGGTGTGTCAGAGTCAGTGTGATTGGTTCAGGACAGGGCCAGCTTCAGAGCTGTTGAACATAAGGTCACTATGAGTTGCAGGTGCCTCGACAGCACATAACAACAACAACAACAATAACATTCCCAAGGTACTGAGGAGCCTTCTGGAGTTCAGGCTACAGAGACAGAGAGGATCCCATTGTCTGTTGCTGGACACTAGTGTGCTGGAAGAGGGGAAACGCTTTGGATTATTTTGAATAGTATTTTATTGCAGATTAATTACATTTGTAAAAATGATTTACACAACTCACTCAACTTTGATTTCTTCATTTATAAAATTCCATTGCCCATATCATATTCTTGAAAGGAATAGATAAGTATATACAACATGCCTGTCATATAGTAGGTGCTTAACAGGGAGCTGTGGTGGCCTAGGGTACGAATCTGCACTGCAGTCACTAAGGCATATGTGTCAAATCCACCATCTTCCCTGAGAGAGAAGGATGAGCAGTATCCTCCTGTGCTTCTGAAACTCACTGGAGGGTCAGCTTTGACTCCACGGCACACACTAGGACTCTGATTTTAGCTATCATGGCTGTTTACTTTCAGCTTGTTGGCAGATACCATTTTATCTTTGGAGACATAGAATTAGGAAGAAGTTGTAGAATATTGAGTATCAGCAAAATTTCAGATCTAGACACCCAAGATAAAAAGTTCAAGGCATAGAATTTCTCTGAAGATCCGTTTTGTCTTATGAGGAGATGGATCTATAAACAAGCAAGGTCTGATGTCGCTGTGAGGGCATGACTATCTGGTGGTGACCTGTGCACAGTGGGAGCATGTTTTGCTTCATATGGTTTTCTTTGGCTGATTTTCAAAGTAGATAACCAGGTCTTTACTTTCCACCTAACCTGTCTTGGTGTGGAAGCTCCGCTGAAACCTGTTCAGCATCAAAGCATCTGGGACGGCTCCCTTACCAGGTGAATAACGGCTGAGCCTGGGTTACACTGGCCTGGGATCGAACCAGTCTCCCAAATAGAAGGCGACAGTTCCACCACAGAAGCTGCCAGTGGTGCAGGAACTTGTTTGGTACCACTTCTATAGGCACTGAGCTGTAAACAAGATTTCCTCCTGTCTCTCTGTCCTGGTGCTTACTGTCTGAGGGAGAGGTGAATATCCTGAGTGAAGGTATGAGGCCTTGAGAAAAACCAAACAATCTTGCATTAATTTTCCAAAAAAGCTACTATATAGATGCTATTCTCTTTATATTAAAGTTTAGGAAACTGAGGTTAAAGAGAGTTGAGAGCTTTTTCCAAGAAAAACACAGCTACTGTGCTGGAGCAGGAGTTTGGGTGGGGGTGTCCAGAAAGACAGAGGGGCTTGTGCTCCAGCTGAGATCAGCAGAATGAGTAGGAGTCAGTCACAGGGACAGCTTTCTCAGCCCAGGGAACAAGTTGTACATAGCGTGGAGGCGTGGGAAAGGCAGGCTTGCAAAGCCTTCAGTACTGCTGGAGCATCACGTCCTCGGAGGCGGTTACCTAAGCAGTGGCCAGAACCCAGGCTTGGCTAGGTAGACAGGTGTCATCAGGTCCCACCATGTTGAAAAATGGGTTTTTCTTATAGATGGTAGAGACCTGCAGAGGAATTTTGAGAACGGAACACCTAGGTCATTCTTAGATTTTCATATGAGAAAATTATCTTTTTTGGCTCAAGTGTGGGAGATGGGCTTATAGGGTGAAGACTGGAAGCAGATACACAGGGAAGGAAACTGGTGATGGTTAACCCATTCACTCCTTCATCAAACAAGTGTGTTGTTGTTGAATGCCTTCAAATCAAGCACAACTTGTAGTGACCCTATGAACAAAAGGCCTGAAGCCCATCTACAACCATTGACTTTTATCAAAGTTCATAGAGTTTCCAGAGGCATGTTGTTTAGGAAGTAGATGTCATTCCTGCTTCCAGACCTGTCATAGAATGTTATTCGTTGAGTCACCTGCAATGCATAGTGACCCTATGTATACAGCAGCTTGGAACCCTTCACTGTCCTAAGCCAGACTCACTAATTCTGACACACTAACCTTCATCACCCCAGTTATTGTATCAATCCATTTCATCCGGGGTCTCCCTCTCCTGCGCTGTCTGTCCACCCTTCCAAGCACGATGTCCTCCTCCAAGGACCAATCTCACCTGGCCACGTGCCCAAAGTAAGTGAGGCGGTGCTTCAAAATCTTAACCTCCAAGGAGAGACTTGGTTTCAGTCTCTCCAAGACAGACCAATTTGTTTTCTTGGCAGTCCATGGTATGTTCAAGACTCTTCTCTAGCACCACAACTTGAAGGCTTATATTCTTCTTCTTCCATCCTTAGTCATTGCCCACCTCTCTGAAACATAACAAGTAACTGAGAAATCCATGGCCTGGGTTAGGTGTATCTTTGTATCTAGACTGACATCATTGCTTTTCAGCACTCTAGAGAGGTCCATGACAGCAGACTTTCTCAATGCAGTTCGTCTTTTGATTTCCTGACTGCTGGAGTTAAGAGTGTTGATTGTGAATCCAAACAAACTGTAATTGCTAACAACCTCAATCTCTTCTCCATCTATTATGGTGCTGTCATTTGGCCCAGTGGTGAGAATCTTTGTCTTCTTGATGTTGAGCTTCAGTCCATATTGAAGACTACTGTCCTTGACCTTTTGCAGCAAGTGCTTTAGGGCTTCTTCAGTTTCAGTCAGCAAGCTTGTGTCATCTCCATATTGTAGGTTGTTAATGAGTCTTCCTCCTATCTTGATGCCACATTTCCTCCTCAAAAAGCCCTACTTCCCTAATGATCTATTCTGCATACAGATTGAAAAGGTACAGGAATAGGATGCATCCCTGACACAGTCCTTTCTTGATTTTGAACCATACAGTGTTTCCTTGCTCCATTCTGAGGACTACTTCTTTGTCCAAGTATAGGTTTCATATAAGCATGATTAAGTGTTCTGAGATTCTCATTTTCCTCAAGTTTAGCCACAATTTATTGTGATCCTCACAGTCAAACACCTTTGCATAGATACACATTCTTCTGGTTCTCTCTGCTTTCTGCTAAGATCCATCTGATATTGGCAATAATGTCCCTAGTGCCATGATCTCTTCTAAACCCAGCCTGTGCTTCTGGTAGTTCATTCTCTGTCAATGTACTGTTCAAGTCTTTCCTGGATAATCTTCTGTCAATGTACTGTTCAAGTCTTTCCTGGATAATCTTCAGGAGAATTTTGCTAGTGTGTGATACTAGTGATATCAATTTGATAATTTCCACACTCTGTTGGGTCACCTTTTTTTGTTTGGAATGGGAATAAAGATGGATCTCTTCCAGTCAGTTGCCAAGTAGTTGTCCTCCAGATTTCTTGGCAAAACTTGGTGAGCACATATAGGGCAGCATCTGTTTGCTGAAATATACCAATTGATATTCCATAAATCCCTAGGGCTTTATTTTTTCCCCCCAAGTCCTTCAGAGCAGCCTGAACTTCCTCCTTCATCACCATTCCCTCTTGTTTCCTGTGTTGTTTCTTAAAATTCTTCTGTGTCAGCCAATTCTTTTTGGTATAATGACTCTGTATATTCCTTCCATCTACTTTTAATGCTTCTTGAATCATTACATATTCTGCCTATAGCATCCTTAATCATTGCAACTCATGCCTTGAATTTATTTTTTAGTTCTTTCAACTTGAGAAGTGCTCAGCGAAATAGACCCTTTTGATTTTCTGACTCCAGTTCCATGCACATTTCATTTTAATATTTTACCTTGTCTTCCTAAGCAGCGTTTTGAAATCTTCTATTCAGTAGATTGAACAAATAGGCCAGGTACTCTTCTAGGCATTGTGGGTACAGCTGTGAGCAAGATGGTTCTTAATTTCTAGTTAGAGAACATAGATAATAAATAAACACACACACCACTACTAGCAGGAGCCAGCAAGTAGTAATAATTGCTAGAAAGTGGAAAGGGGTGATGAAGTAGACCAATGCTTGTGGCTACTATGGGTTGGAACCAATCAAAGGTATTTGGGAAGTCAGTTTGATAGCAATTATATCTGGTTGAGAAAAGATGTCTGCTAGAAATCTCAGGCAGCAGCAGCATAGTGTAGTTGTTGAGAGCCCTTCCAGGTCATGACTCTGGTTCCATCATTAGCTGGGTGATCCTGGGCAAGTAAATTCGCCTTCATGCCTCACTTTCTATGAAATGGTGTAGTGATAGTACATGCCCTAGCTTGTTGAAAGGGCATAATGTTAGCTGTGAGCTTAGGTTCATGTATGTGATTGCTAGAATAAAGCAGTGCCTGGCAATATGACAAATATTATGTGTCTTCTTCTTGTTGTTGACTGCCATTGAGTTAAGCACTATTCATATAGCGACTCTATGAACAAAAGGCCTGAAGCCTTTCTATAACAATCATTATTTGTCAAAGTTCATAGAGTTTCCAGAGGCATGTTGTTGAGGAAGTGGATGCCACTCCTGCTTGAGTAAAAGGGGAAATAATGGGCATGTTTGAAAAAGAGGGGTGGTGGTGAGCTCCATGTGGACATGCTGAGTCTAAAATAGCCATGGGGTGTGCAGGTTTGGGGAGATACCAGGCAATTGGTGTCCCCACTAATGCTCAGGAGAAGGAACTAAAATAACTTGTTGAACAATGATGACTCAGAATAACATGTCAGTAAAATTGTAGTTAATTCCCCAGCAACAATAGCAAAATTCAGCAGCAAACAACAAATGCTGACAAGGTTGTAGAGAGATTGAAACTCTTATTCACTGCTGGTAGGAATGTAAAATGGTACAGCCACTATGAAAGGTGGTCTGGCATGTTCTCTCAAAAAGTTAGAAATAGAAATACCATTTGACCCAGCAATTCTGTTACTGGGAATTTCTGTAAAGAAACCAGAGCCATGCCTCAAACAGATGTATGCATACTCATGTTTACTGCTGCGTTATTCACAATGGCTAAAAGATGGAAGCAGCTCAAGAATTCATCAGCAAACTAGTAGAAAAACTGTGACACATTTATACCATGGAATAATATGCAGCACTGAGAAAAATGAACTCATAAGACATTACACAGCATGGGGGAGCCTGGAGGACGTTATGCTGAGTGAAATATCTCTGTCATAAAAGGACAAACACTGCATAACACCACTATTATAAAATAGGACAGACATGGGGAGGCCGTGGAGAGAATGGGAAAAGAGTGGATAGATAGTGAACACTGCATTAGAACATAGAAGGAGAGGAGCTGACCAAAAGGAATTTATGACTAGGCATTATATGTATGTCAACAATCTAGAACAAGGGGTGCATTGCATTGTGGGCTGGAGGAGGGAGGGTGGAAGAAAATGTGCAACAATGAAAAAAGTAATATTTAAAAAGTAGAGTTAATTTGCAAGTCTTAGAATTATAAAAGTTTAAGCAGAAAACGAAGGAAGCATCTCAAAATCAAGAGAAACAGGAAGTTGTAGTTGCATGAAAGAAGAGCTAAAGGGATAGAGACAGATGGGTAAAATGAGGACTAAAAAGCTTTCTTTAATTGTGGCAATTAGGAAATTAGTGGTGGCTGAATAAAAGTTTTTTTAATAATAAATTCAAGATGAGAGAGGAGAGAATGAACATTGAGAGAATTCAATCTGGAAGTTTGCTTGGTAAGGAAAAAAAAAATAAGGACGACACCTAGAGGAGAAGGCAGGGATTACTGTGTGGGTAATTTTATTTTTATATGGAGATACCCAAACAGTTCTTTTTTTCTTTTTACACACTTTTTTTTAAATTATACTGGTTTATTTACAAAGTTCGTATACATTGTTTTTCACACCAAATCTTTTCCATTTCCATTCCCCTCCTTTCCTTTTACCCATCAAATGTACGAACCTATGATTATCCCCCTGCCCATCCTCACCACAACTTGAAGGCATCAGTTCTTTTCTCATCTTTAGTCATCCTCCAGCTCTCTGATGCATAGCAAGTAATTGCCAAGACCATGGCCTGGATTAAGAGCACCTTAGTTTTTAGACTGACATCGTTGCATTTCACCACTCTGAGGGAAATGCTTTTGAGTTGTGGTGCTGGAGAAAGGTCCTGAACACACCATGGACCACCAAGAAAACAAGTACGTCCGTCTTGGAGAGGCTGAAACCAAGTTTGTCCTTGGAGGCTAGGATTTTGAAGCTCCATCTCATCTGCTTTGGGTACATGGCCAGGAGGAACCGGTTGTTGGAGAAGGACATCATGCTTGGAAGCATGAAGAGATAACACAGGAGAGAATGATCCCAGAAAAGATGGATTAATATAGTAACTGGGGCAATGGGAGTTGGTGTGTAGGAGTCAGTGAGACTAGCTCAATATAGGATAAGCGTCAGATCTACCATACACAGGGTCGTTATGGGTCACAGGCAGCTCGATGGCACATAACAATGACAACAACATCCTTAATCCTCTGCTCCTGCCTTCCCTCCATCTTGGGTCCTCATACATGTTTTACTAGTTATATATTTCTATAACAATGATCTTATTGTATTTGTCCTTATGGGACTGAGTTAGTTCAGTTAGCATAATGCTTTCCAGTCCCTCCCAAGTTAGGTAGTGATTAGCAAAATCATTGCTCCTCCATCACGTGTAGTATTCCATTGTGTAAATTTCTCAGTCCATTCTATTGTGGTTGGACATTTGGGCTGTTTGCAAGTTCTTGAAAGGTGAACAATGCTGTTATGAATGTTGGTATTCAAATATTTGTTTGTGCCTCAGTTCTAATTTTCTCAGAGTATGTTCCAAGCAGTGAAATATCTGGGTCATATGGAATTTCTGTGTTCAGCTTTTTTTGGAAATTCCAAGCTGCCTTCTACAGTGGTTGTACCATTTTACAATCCCACTAACAGAGTATAAGAGCTCCTATCTTGCTACATCCTCTCCAGCATTTATTACTTGCTGTCCTATTAAACTTTGCCACTGCTACTGGAGTGAGATGTTACCTCATTGTGGTTTTGATTTTCATCTCTTATTGCCAGTGACTTTCAGCATTTCTTCATGACTGACACAACACTTTTATAATCTCTGAAGCAGAAACTGTTAGTTAGGTCAATCCTTTTCAGAAAAGATTCAGTCATTCATTCAGCAAACTTATCAAGCATGTACTTTGTGCTTATGGAGTTTGCATTCTGACTGAGGAGACAATATTCACACAATTTCTTTCATGACAGGCCAAATATATACTTGGATAGAGTCGGGTGTGGAAGTGGGTTTACATCCTCTTGAGCTAAGAACAATAGGAAGCAGAGAGATGGATTGGATGGGAGTAGAGGAAATAAGATGGGATGAAATTTGGCAGCACTTGGCTGATTACAGCAAGGATTTGGGTCTTATTTAAGAGCATCAGGAAATCAGAGAAAGTCTTGAAGAGGGAATTGATATGATCAGATCTGTTTTCTAAAGAAATTGCTCTGATGGAAGCTGGCTGATTGATTGGCTGAGGCAAGTTAAGAAGCCATTGTCATAGTCCAGGTATTAGATATTTGAGTTATAATAAACTTCGCTGCTGTCTGGTTTTTGTTGTTGCTTTTGTTTGTTTTATCATTAGTAATCTATATTACACATAGTGTTTCCAAAAGTTATCATTCTGATGCTTACTTGCAATTCTCTGTTACCGTTTAAAAAAGAGACAGATAAAATAAAAGGCAATGATGAAATAATAGTGAAAATGAGCAAAAAGGAAATACTCATTTTGTGTCTCAGAAGTACTTACAACAGAGTCATTAGTAGTTAGGAACTTCTTGTAATTAAGTTTCACAATTTATTTTTACTTTTTTAAAATTTTTCTTATTTTTTGTGTGTACTGTCAAATCGGATCTGACAGGTACAGGAGGAGATTGGCCCTTCTTTTCCAGCAGAGCATCTGGTGGATTCAAACCATGTACCTCTGGGGTTACAGTGAAGCATCTTGCCACTAGGCCACCAGAGCCTAAGTTTGGCAATTTTTTTAGTCACCTTTCCTCTGAATGAGGACATGTCCACCTACTAGAGCTGCCATCGTTTTGCCCAGTTGGAGGACACAGCATTGTCACACTGTTTTCATAGGTGTGATAAGTGCTGTTGTCACTTGCCCTGCCGGCACTCTCTTGCCTGTTTCTTCATGAACCATGAGACCCATGGGCTGTGTCTCCTGTGTCTGGCACAGATTAAGTGTTCAGGAAATGTTAGATGGCGGTCATGGTTGGATGAATGAATGATAAATCTAAGGTAGTGTAATTTGGGGTCAAAGGGAAAGCCTCAGGAGCTGGAGCAGGACTAGAATTCAGGATTACTGCTTCCAGTTGTAGTTACTAGAATATGTAACTTCTGTTGAAAAGAAAGATATTTTTAGTTCTGCTTATTCCATCTCAGAGATTGTCCCCAGATAGCCTGCTTCTAGAGCTCTCTGTCTACATCTACCTGCCTGGCCTTGAATTCCCCATGGCCTGTGGACACTCAGGTGATCTCTCCAGTCCTCTCCTCACCATCAGGAGCCGAGCTGCAGGCCCGCTGGGAGCAGTGCCCAGCGCCCTCCCTCTCCTCCCAGCCTAGCAGCTGACTTCAGATGCAGGTACAGCTCCATCCTCCCTGTCTGAGGACAGAGGAGGACAGGAAACTCACCAAGTGTCCAGAGCACTGCCAGATGTTGAAAAATGAATGAGAGTGCTTTGTGGTGCTGTGACTTGGCCAGAAGACGGAGGGGATCCTGGTAACACGGAGCTCCAGGGTCTCCGACTTGGAGACATCCACTGCCCAGGTTTTGTATTAACAGCGGGGCAAGCAGTGTGTATGTGCACCGGCCCACGATTGACAGCTGCAGAGGCAGCAGCTCCACAAAGCTTCAGCTGGAGCCCTTGCTGCTGGAGGTCTGGGCTGCCATGTGGCCAGGCAGCCCCGGAGCCCAGCATGGTGCAGGATCTGCACCCCGAGACCATCTCATGCAGCACCGCGGTGAGGCAGGCCTGCCACTACCATGTGTCCTCCCTGAGGAAGAAGCTGTCCTTTCTCCGAGCCAAGTAGGTGGCAGGGCCCCCCTGGAGACCAGGGCACAAGAACCTTGCCCTCGGCAGGTTTGGATCACCTGGAGCCCTTCACGGGGGCTGCAATGCATGAGGGTTTGGGTCTTGTGTTCAGAGGAATTGCCATTGCTGCTAAGTGTTAGAGGGAAGCAACAATGTTACCAGTGGCTGAGTGGGGTCCAGCCAGCTGGCCCGAGCTATATGGCCTTTTGTCGGATGGAATGTTGGAATGGGAGATGTCGTCGGAGCCTGGCTGGCTGTGTCCCAAGAACGTTGCTTGTCTCTCTGAATACATCTTCATAATGGCCAGGCAAAATTCTTTTCCTATTCCATAACAAATACTTCAGTTGGAAAGGAACTTGGACATCCCCCGAGAGAGGCTGTAGAGAAATTTTTTCTGCTCGGTTAAGGACCCAGGCAGAAGGTGGTGTGTGTTTGAGGGTGGGGATAATTCCCTGTTGTGAGAGAGTTCTAAATGGGCATTTTTGCCTGGGGAATGCACTTTGTGAATTCATTTCTTTTATCTACTCTTTGTCACTCTGTGGTTAGGCCACTTAGAGGTTTAACCATAAACCAGGTGTAGAAAGCCTTTTGTGTATGGAGTGGGGTGGGGCTGGGGAGTCCTGCTTCCTTGCCAGGTACTTGTGTCTTGGCGCCTGTAAGGAGCAGGAGAAGTGGCGTTCTTGACAATTGGAGTCATAATTAAAAATTTGGATGCCGCCAGGCGTTCAAGAGAGACAGGGAGCAGTATGTTTATGGGCAGAGTTTTTGTGAAGAAAAACAAAGCAGTAAGTAAGAAAAAGGAAGGAAGGCAAATGGGGTGAGGAGACAAAGGAAGGGTTGAAGGTAGAGAGACACCTCAAACCTAAGGGCTAGAGGTGGTAATTGACTTGATCTTATTTCATTCTCTCTGTTTACTCACACCCACCCTCACAAGCTGTATTTGTTTCCTATGTGGATGGCAGCAGATGACCGCAAACTGACTTGAAACAGTAGACATTTCTTTTCTTCCTGTTATGGAGGCTCCCCCAAAGACACGGTGACAGCAGGGCCAGGCTCTCCCAAGGTTCTTGGCCTTTCTCTTAGCTTCTGGTTATTGCTGGTAGTTGCTGATATTGTTTGGATTGTACACATATCACTCCAATCTCTGTCACTGTCCTCACCTAACATTCTCCCCGTATGCCTGTTTCTGTCTCTATAAGGACAGCAGTCACAGTGGAGATGGGGACCAACCTATCTTAGTTGAACCTCACCTTTGCTATTTACATTTGTGCAGACCCTGTTTCCTAATAAGGTCATGTTCTGAGGTTCTAGGAAGGACATGGTTTCTAAGGAATGCATTACTCAGTCTGATCCACCACACACACAGAGTGTTGCTCAGACCTTTTGTTTTTTAAGTGTTTTGTCCCCAGGTGTATCTTCATGCTTGGAGTCTTGACACTGGTGAGCGGGGCTGATTCCTTACTGATTAGTGGATTTTCCGCACATTAACACAGAATAAGGAATTCTCTGATGTATGACTTGACACGAGTACATCTGTCTGGAGGACATGCATCCAGGGTGCTCCTCAGAGGTGAGGATGATGAAATTTTGTCTCACTGACATACTTCTGGCCTGTTGTAAGGAGGAGCCAGCCCTTGGAGGAAGACATCATGCTGGGAAAGGTGAGGGGTGGGCGGAAGAGCTTCTGCTAGTGAATGTTTGGGGCCAACAGCTGTCACAGTGATGATAACAGTGGAGTCAACAGAGATTGTGAGGCTGGCACAGGATAAGGCCAGGTTCAGAGCTATTGTTCATAGGGTGACTGTGAGTCATAGTTGATGCGACAGCACATAACAACTACAACAGCAACATGAACTGGTGCTAGAAACACCACGATTCCTTCCAGCATGGTGGTGTGGAACTCAGACACGGTACAACTTTAGCTTAAACTGTATTTTTACCACTAACTCGTTGGAGTGCTTTTAAAGAAAACTCATTTTATCTTTGATAAATCTACTTTCTTTCTTCAACAAGGAGATAATTATACCTACTGTGTGGATTGACTGTGGGGATTAAAAGGAGATAAACTAGAAAAATAGCACTTCCTACTTTGTGCTTCTGAAGTGAGAAAAATCCAGGATGATGATCACTTAAGGACAGAGGTGTGCCAGACCCAAGCCATGGTATTTGTAATGGTCTCATATGCATATGAAAGTTGGGCAGTGATTAAAGAAGTATATATCGAATATATTCATGGACTGCCAAAAGAGCAAATAAATCTGTCTTTGGCCAAGTGCAGCCAGAATGCTCCTTAGAGGCAAGAATGCTAAGACTTGGTCTCACCCACTTTGGGCATATTGTCAGAAGGGCATGATCCCTAGAAAAAGAATTTGTATTCAGTGAAATAGAGGGTCACTGAAAAAAAGGAAGACCCTCAAAGGGGTGGATTGACAGAATGGCTACAACATAAGAGGACTCAAACATAGCAAAAATTGTGAAGATGACACAGCCCAGGCCGTGTTTCATTCTGTTATACATCTGGGTCCTGTGAGTTATATATGAAAACAATAACTTTGTGCTTAGATGTCCGTAGCGTCATGTCTGTCTGACACATAGTAAGCATTCAATGAGTGGTGGCTTTTGTTATTTTTATCAGCAAACAATAATTTTGGCTAAAGGCATAAGGCTAGTGGAGGGTGAATTGTGAATTTTGAGCTAAAAGCAGGAGGTGAGAGAAGTGGAAGGAGCTCTAGTAGTCTCAAGCACACACTTGCTAGACAGAAGGTCAGTGCTTCGAACTCATCGTTCCAGAGCAGAAAGATGAGGTAGACTGCTTGCATGGAGAAACCCTAGAGGCAGTGCTACTCTGTCGTGTAGGGTTGCTGTGAGTCAGAATCGATTAGATGAGATTGGAGAAGTGGAGGCTGAGAGTATGGTTAATGTTAGCAGCAGGTCAGTCCAGAAGATATTTGGTGACGATTTGGTTGCCAAGGGAATTCAGTCACTTCAGTCAGTCACTTCAGCTCAGTGTCACGTTCCCTCCCTTTGGATGGGAGCTGCCTTGAGAGTGTGATGAAGTGCTGTGCACTTGGGCATGCAAAAGGGCGCCATCGTGGACAGACAATCCAGCTGGGGTCCCGAGTGGAGGGTGTGCAGACCGAGAGGACACTCGGCATTCCAGCTGGTTAGAAGAGGCCCACTTTGCTCAGATGCTGGAGCAGTTGTGTTTCACTGTAAATAACTCCCAAAATAGTGAGGCGTTCCGTTCACATTCCACAGAGAATGTTGTTAACCACAACATGAAGCCAGAGGGAGCCTGGCTGGAGAGGAAGACACGCTAAGACCTGAGTTAATGCCTTCCTCTCTGCTGCAGGCATGCCATTCAAAAATCCAAAGTATTTCATGTCTGCAGGTTGTCACTACTCTCATCGCCTTGTGCCAGTAGCCTTTCTAACCCTGAATTACATCACTACCTCAGCTGGCACCCTGGCACTGGACACAGTTTATAATTGTGTTTATTAATTGACTGGCGAATGATCTCTGTCTCCCACAAGTCTCTCAGCTTCACGAGAGCAGGGACTACCTTTGGTTTACTCGCTATTGTAAACTTCACACAGTGCCTGGAACAGGGTAGATGCTTGACAAGTTATATATCTGAGCAAATAAATAACTAAGGATTCTTGTTTGCTCTTATATCTATGACCGTTCTGTGACAGTGGCCCAAATTGAGGGCTATTAGGTTTCCTTCTGTATCTCTTGTGTGCTCTCGAGTTGGAACTGACCCATCGATAAACCTCCAGTGGGTTGTCAGAGGCACTTCATCACCCGAGAGGAGATTGCCCATCCTTCTCCCATGGAGCAGCTGGTGGATTTGAATTGTGTGCCTTTGGATTGCAGCACAGCTTTTTATCACTCGGCCATGAGAGTGCACCTTTGCATCTGTTAATCGGTTAAATATTCATGGTGATGGACTTGCCTAGGTCTGTGATGGCCTTTCATGGTTTCCACTTTCTCTGCTCCACATACTGAAATGCTTAGGGAAGCAGGTAATCTTGTGGGAGACAGCACATGGAAGCATTCTATAAAAGGGAAGCGAAGCATTTTTTAGGACTGGGCGAAGCTCTGGCTTGTGGAAGCAGAGCGGAGGAGTAGATGTTCTGGTCTCCCCTCCTCCCGGGCGCTCAGTGCAGCGCTCTCTGGCACTCCTGGCTGTTTCTGTGGCTGTCAGCAGAACTGTCTGCAGGTGTAACCATCACTGGCTCCATGTTTCTCCTACTCCAGCATTTCTTCTTTTCGCTTGAGAAAGGGGGCTATTAATCATAACACAGCTAACTTCTCCATCCCTGCTGATGCCAGAGCTGGAGCTTAGTTTGGGGCAACTAGCAAGACAGATGGTAAATTTCATTTCCCAGCTCATTCTCTGTGTCCTGCTAGGAGGGAGCTTGTCTCCTCTGAGCCAGGGTGAAGAGGGGATGTGCATGGTTGACAGCTTGGAGCATCAAGATAGAGAAACCAACTGCAAGTTCATTCTGCACTTCTGCACTCCTACTTCTCTCTTCCTCCAGGGTTGAGTTACAACCAGAGAGCAAAGCCTCTGGGTTCCATTCTCAGCACTTCAGTGATTAATAATGTAAATGTAGAGTAATTACTTGCAGAAGTCATTCCTTGCTTTTCCGTCTAGGCATTGAACAAGTCCTTGTACTGGGAACAATACCCTAGTTGTATAATCCCTAACACTACAATTTTTTGAGCATTTATCAACAACATATATGAATGAATTTATTTATGTAAACTTTCATACCAATGTACAGAGTGAAAGTGTAAGGAGATGCATTGCACTGGGAAAATTTGCAGTTAGGTACCTTTCCAAATTATTGAGGAGTAATGATGTCAGTTTGAGGACTAAGGTGTGTCTGATTCAGGCTATAGTCTTGCTGATCATTTGCTCTGCATCTGAGAGCTGGACATTGAATAAGGATGACAGAAAAAGAATTGGTGCCTTTGAGCTGTGATCTTTGAGAAGAGCACTGAAGATCCCATGGATAGCCAAGAGAACAAACAGATGTCTTGGGGAGGGTGCACCCAGAGTGCTCTTTGGAGGCAAGAACAATGAGACTTCACCTCACATACTTTGGGAGGGGCTATTCCTTGGAGAGAGACATGATGCTGGGAAAGGTGGAGGATAGGTGAAGGAGAGGAAGACCCTCAACCTGGTGGACTGACATGGTGACTGCTGCAGTGGGCTGTTGTGTGTCAGGAAGTGTGAGGATGGCATAGGGTAGGACCAGGATTCAGCTCTGTTGTTCACAGAGTCACTGTGAGTCATACTCAACTCGATGATACCTAACAACAACAACAATACTGTACAGAAGTTCCTGTTTAGTGTGTACGGTTAACTTGAATTCAGTAAGTGGATTTACTAACTGAATCCACTCAGATGCCTCACAGGAAAGACCTGGTGTTCTCCTTCATAATCAATTGTTCCAAATCCTATGGAGCACTACTCTATGCTAACACAAGTCAAGTTCCCTTAGATAGGAGCCAAATGGCCAGCAACTTGTTACTGCTATACTGAATATTTTGTGTATTAAATCATGAATTTAAAGCAAGAGATAAAAAGAAATACAAATATAAGTTCTGACACCTCCTTCCTGCACTGCCATGTTGCCTTGTAGTGAACAGTCGCCTTGGAAGACCATGGGCCTAACACCGTGACTTCAACTTCTTAATGTGCTTAGAATCCTTTGCAAAGCTTTTTCAATATGCATATCCCTGGGCCTCACTCTCAGATTCTGAGTTACATGGACTGGATCAGCCTAGGGATTTGGGTTTGTGTTTTTGGTGTTTGGTTTGTTGTTTTTTGTTTTGGTTTGGGTTTTTTTTCTGTCTGTGTGTGAGTAAAATTTGTATTTAGATTTAGCCAGCTGGACTCAGTTTAGATGATCCCAATTTTGTTGGCAACATCCAAAGCATCGTAGTCAGGAGCAAGTCAAACATAGGCCGCCTTCTCCCCATCAGGCCTAATCAAAGTGTCGACCTTAGCCACATCAATGTCATAGAGCTTCTTTACAGCTTGTTTAATTTGGTGCTTGTTGGCCTTGACATCCACGATGAACACAAGTGTGTTGTTATCTTCTATCTTCTTCATGGCTGACTCAGTGGTCAGGGGGAATTTGATGATGGCATAGTGGTCAAGCTTGTTTCTCCTGGGGGCACTCTTCCGGGAGTATTTGTGCTGCCTTTAGAATCTCACTGTCTTGGGCCGCCAGAAGGTGGGTGATGTGTAGATTCTCTCTTTTTTTTTGACTCTGGATGCCCTTCAGGACTGCCTTCTTGGCCTTTAATGCCTTTGCTTTGGCTTCAGTTTTGGGAGGGGCAGGGGCTTCCTTCTTCGCTTTCTGTGCTATCTTCCTGGCCTAGGGATTTGTGTAGTTAATATCCAAAAGCTATTGGGATGCAAGTGCTCTGGTAATATGCTTTGCGATGTGAACATTGTAGCCCTGAAATTACCTCTAGTTGGTTCTTGTTCTGCTTCCTGTCACTCACAGCCACTCACTCATGATAGGAATGACCCACAGGAGACTTGATAGCACGAGAGTTAAAGTGTTCAGTTGCTAGCTAGGAGGATGGTGGTTGGAGACACCATGTCAGAGACGATGAGGATGGCACAGGGTAGGACAGGGTTAGGATCTGTTACTCATAGGGTCTCTATGAGTCATACTCGACTCAATGGCTGACACCAGACAACAACAGAGCCAGCATAGGAGAAAGACCTTACAGTCTGCTCCTGTAACAATCATAGGCCAGAAAACCTTCTGCGTCAGTGCCACTCCTGTCACACGGGCTCTCTATGGGTAGAGACTTTAAGGCACCCAGGAACAACAGGAAGGCCCTCTCATCCTTTTTTTTTTCAGGTTTTTTTTTCTGTTATGACTTACATGTTCTCTAATACTGGAAGTTATGATGTTGATATTACATATACCAGCAGGCTCACTCATTAGAAGAGGTTTCAGAAGAACCTCCAGATTAACATATTTATTGTTAGGTGCCGTCAAGTATGACTCATGGTGACACTGTGAACAACAGATCCGAGCCCTGTCCTATCCTGTGCCATTCTCACGGGCTCTGACGTACTCAAGCCCATTGCCATAATCACCATGTCAAGCCACCAGATTGAAGGTCTTCTTGTTTGCCACCCGTTCTCCTTCCCAAGCATGATGTCCCTTCTCCAAGGAAACAAACAAACAAACAAACAGAATCCTCACCACTGGACTTATAGGCAATATCATAATGGACAGAGAAAGGATTAAGACTGTCAACGACTTCATCTTGGATCCACCATCAGTATACTTGGTACCAGCAGTCAGGTCAGGAGATGCATTGCACTGGGAAAGTCTGTAGTTAGAGACCTCTCCAAATGGTTGAGAAGTAATGATGTCAATTTGAGGACTAAGATTCAGAACTAAGGATGACATAAGAAGGATTGATGTCTTGGAAGTGTGGTGTTGAAGAGTGCTGAAGATAACTGAAGTAATGGACTACCAGAAGAACAAAAAGACATATCTTGGAGAAGATCCATCCTTGAAGGCAAGGATGATAATCTTCATTTCACATACTTTGGGCATATTGCTAGGAGAGGTAACTTATTTGAGACTAGCATGGACTATGAAAAAAGGCTGACAGTGTCCTGAAATTATCCAAAGAAAACTATTGGGTCACAAGAGAATATGATGTTGCTGTGTACCGTAGTGTCGGAACTGACCCACAGCTGACCCTTCAGCAGGTTTTCAGAGGCAATTAATCACACGGGAGAAGATTGCCCATCCTCCAGTGGAGCAGCTGGTGGCCTCGAACTGCATGCTTTCAGGATTGCAGCACAGCTTCTTGACACTAGGCCACCAGAACTCCTTGTACTAGACTATAGAATGTAGTTATGGAAAGTGATATATTACTGGAAAATTAGAAGACTCTTGCAATGACACTGTGGCCACAATATTAAACTCTAACCTGTCAATGATCATGAAGATCATGCCGCTTTAGGCAATATTTTGCCTGTTACAAAGTCGCTATGGGTTGGAGCTGACTTTAGAGCCAGTTTAACAGCAACTAAGGACAGGAATGGTCCAAGTATCCCACTCCTGACATACAATATCTATTTGAAAGAATCGTCTGGCAGAACCATGGTGTTCTTTCATGCCTTTCCTGGGGATACTGTTTATCAGTGCACAGCGTCTGTTTCCCCCTTTCCTGTCTCCTTCACAGTCCAAGAACCTCTTCTCTGCAGCAGGGAGGAAGGTGGGTGGGAACATGCAATTAAGTTAATCATTCCATCTAGTCTGTCACCAGCTTTCCAGGTGACTCAAAGCTCTTTTTTCTTCCTATCCTTGGACATGTGAGCTACAAGCAATTACCTGCTGGGCTTTCTCCCACTCTTTTCTCTCTCCTCTCCCTATATCTTCTTAGACTGAAGGTGGAACTCTGTTGAGGTACAGAAAACTCCTTGTAACTCTGATTAACTTGTAGGTGACTACATGTCCACTAACAGATGAATGGATTAAAAAGAATATGGTCCATACATACAAGGGAATACTACCTGGCCAGTAGGAGAAATGAGATTTTGGCAAATGCTACAGTATAAATGTGATTTGAAGATGGAATGCTGAATGAAATAAGCCAGTCACAAAAGAATAAATAATAATAGTATTACCTTGTTGTTGCCGTTGTTGTTATGTGCCATTGAGTTGCTTCCAACTCATAGTGACCCTTTGTACAATAAATAACCCTGAAACCTGCTCTATCCTGTGCCAACCATTTTGTCTCTGATACACCTAGCCTCATTACTCTCATCACTGAATTGATCCATCTCATCGAGGATCTTCCTGTCTTATGCTGTCCACTCACCCTCCTAAGCATGATGTCCCTCTCCAAGGACTGGTCCCTCCTTGTAGCATGCCCAAAGTATGTCAGATGAAACCTCAGAATCCTTGCCTCCAAGGAGCAGCCCGGCTTCACCCTCTCCAGAATGAACCTGTTTGTTCTCCTAGCAGTCCATGGTATATTCAGTACTTTTCTCTAGCACCGCAGCCAGAGGCTTCAGTTCTCCTTCTGTCCTCCCTACTCATTGTCCAGCTCTCTGACACAAGCAAGTAATTGCAAAAACTATAAAAGACTGTCCCTAACAGCAGACTTTCCCATGGCTATACATTAGGGACCTCTCCAAAGTGATGAAGAGCAATGGTGTCTCTCTGGAGACTAAGGTGCATCTGATACAGGCTATGGTCTTTGCAATCACTGTTATGCATCAGAGAGTTGGACAATGACCAAGGAGGATAGAAGGAGAATTGAAGCCTTTGAGCTGTGGTGCTGGAGAAGAGTATTGAGAGTACCATGGACTGCTAGGAAAACAAACAGATTTATCCTGGAAAGGGTCAAACCGGGTGCCTCCTTGGAGGCAAGGATTGTGAGGCTCCGTCTAACATATTTTGGACATGTTGTAAGGAGGGACATCATGTTTGGGAGGGTGGAGGGACGGTGCAGGAGGGGAAGGCCCTCTATGAGGTGGATTGATTAAGTGACTGGGGTAATCGGGATGGGAGTGTCAGAGACAGTGTGATTGGCACAGGACAGAGCAGAGTTTTGGGCTGTTGTACATAGGGTCGCTATGAGTCGCAAGTGACTCGACAACACATAACAACAACAACATATAGAGATACCTAAGTGCATTAATGATTATCAGGGGTGGCAGGAAGGGGTTAAAAGAGGTTACCACGATTGGGGGGAATCACATTGATTAAGAGTAGGGTTGCGCAGCAAAAGAATAAAAGACTCTTTCAGAAGTGATGAATATCTGTGAGTAACCTCCTACATAGACACAGAGACAAACAACAGAGCACCTTTCTTTCTCCATGTGATCATGATGAGTCAGTTAGTAAGTGCAATTCACTTGGACTTTTGAAGCAAAGTTTATGTCCTCTCTCCATACTTATGCAGTCTGTATGCTGAACAAATAATTCATGAAGCTGGACCCTGTGAAGAGGATTGTGACATCAGGGTTGGAGGAAGATTCATCAACAACCTGCATTCTATAGATGACACAGCCTTGCTTGCTAAAAGGACATGAAATGCTTGCTGCAGAATATCGAGACCTATAGTTGAATTATGTCTCAACACCAAGAAAACAGAGATTTTCATTACAAGACCAACAGTTGAAATCAGTATAGATGGGGAAAGGATTGAAGCTGTCAAAGGTTTCACCTGCTCGGATCAACAATCCTTCATACCAGGAGCCAGGAAATTGGGAGACGTTTGCATTGGGAAAGACTGCTGTCACGGACCTCTCCAATACTTTAGAGCAATGATGTCAATTTGAAGACTAAGGTTCGCCTGACACAGACCACAGTCTTCTCAATCACCTATTACACTACAGAGAACTGGACAGTGAATAGAATGACAGAAGAATTGATCTCCAGTACAGCTGGAGAGTTCAGACTATCCTACAAACTGCCAAAAGAACAAATAGATACATCTTAGAGAAAGTGCAACCAGAATACTCCTAGGAAACAAAAATGGTGAGACTTCTTCTCTCACACCTTGAACGTATAGCTAGGTGAGGTTATTTCAAGGAAAGGGATATCCTGCTTGGGAAGATGAAAGGTCAACAAGGCAGAAGACCCCCAAAGAGATGGATTGACACAGTGACTGCAGCTGAGCTCCAGCATGTCAGAGATGATAAAGATGGTGCACAATAGGGAGGAGTGCAGAGCTGTTGCTCACAGGGTCACTGTGAGTCATACTGGACAGCACTTAACAAGAAGTGCATGGGTTTGGCTTCACCAAAGACTGAGAAAACCCTGTGGAGCACAGCCCTGTACAGATGCTCACAGGACTGGCTTGATGGCAGTTGGTTTGTTTTGGGGTTTGGTTGGGTTTGTTTGTTGTTTTCATTTGGTGTTGGTTTTTTGTTGTTTTTTTTTTGTCATATATCCAAAGTACTGGAGAACAATGATGTCAGTTTGGAGACTAAGGTGCACCTGATACAGGTCATAATCTTTGCAATTACTTGCTATGCCTCAGAAAGCTGGACAATGACTAGGGATGATAGAAGAAGAAATTCTTTGAGCCTTTGAGCCGTGGTGCTGGAGAAAAGTACTGAATATAGATAGCATGGACTTCTGAGAGAACAAACACATTCAACGTAGCGAGGGTGAGACCAGGCTGCTTCTTGGAGGCAAGGATTCTGAAGCTTTGTCTGACCTACTTTGGACATGTTGCAAGGAGGGACCAGTCCTTGGAGAGGGATGTCGTGCTTGGGAGGCTGGAGGGACAGAGCAGAAAAGGAAGGCCCTCAGTGAAATGGATTGATTCAATGACTAGGATAACAGGGGTAGGTGTATCAGAGACGTAAGAGTGGCACAGGAAAGAGCAGAGTTTAGGACTGCTGTACATAGGGTTGCTATGAGTCGCACATAACAACAACAACATATAAAAATAAAAATATTTGTCACTTTAACCTTTTTGAGTGTACAATCCAGTGACATTAATAGCATTTACCCTGTTGGGCAACCATGTCAGCTATTTCTGTATTTTTCAGCACCCTTAAAAGAAACTCTGTATGTCTTATGCAATACTTCCCCATTCCCCCTTCCCACCCACCTCTGGTAACTGCTTATAGACTTTGGTCTCTGTACATTTGTCTATTTTTGATATTTACCATAAGAGAGATTGAGCAATCTTTATTATCGTTTTGTATCTGACTTACTCATCTCGGCATAATTCATTTCATCCATGTGTTATATTTCGCATTGTTTTATAGCAGAACTTCTCTTGCAGACTAATATCTCATTTTGTATATAGAGCACATTTTGTTTATTCATTCACCTGACTCTTGTTTACAGTGCTACAGTGAGCATGAGTGTACAAGTGTCTCTTTGACCCTCTGGTATAAATTTTTTTTCTTCAGTTTATTATGTAACCTGGAATGGCTGGATCTCACGGCCAGTCTGCATTTTCGTTTTTGAGGAACAGCCATCATTTTCCCCAGTGTTTCACATTCCACCAGTGATGGATGAGAGTTCTGTGTCTCCACATCCATTGAAGCACCATTTTCTACTAATACCGGCCCTAATGGGTGGGGGAGGGGGGGGAGCAATGTCTCACTGTGGTTTTGAGTGTTGCTTTGCATTTCCACTGCTTTGTCTTTGTTATTCATGGTATCTTTATCCACGTAAAACAACCTCGGGCCTGTCTTATGGCCAGCATACTTCTGCCATCATGTCCTAGGAGGAGGGGTCATGTGGATAAGAGGTGGATCACTCAATAAAAACAAAGTACATTCATGTGTCATTTAGCTTTCTGTGTCCTGTGACATAGGGCATTATGTGATTTAGAATTTGTGTGAACACCATGTTGTAGTCTTGTCCTTCCTTTAAACATCTTGAACAAGCTTTTGTGCCTTAGTAGTGAATCAGTTTGCCGAGAAGGTTTATGCCTCAGTCTTTGCCTAGCAAATTTTCCACATCTGATAATTCCTCTTGCGTTTTTGTCAGAAGCTTGGGTGGCCTTGTAGGTAAGGAGTTCTAGTGCCAACTCAAAGGTGGGTGATTCGAATCCACCACCTGCTGCTCTGAGAGAGAAAGAACAGTCTCCTCCTGTGGAGTACACAACCTCTGAAAACTTGCTGCAAGGTCAGCTGTGAGTCAGTTCTGACTTGACAACAATGAAAATGAGAGTTTGAGCTTTCAGTGGCACCTTTAACAACTTGGAGGATTTCTCCCTTTGTTGTTAAGGGTTACTTATGTTTGTCTAGTATGACATGCTGCTTAAAGTGTGAGCAGTAACGTTCACTAATTTTTTGCCTTCATGTTGTTTAATAACCTTTTGTTTCACTTCTACGTCAACATTTCTTTTCCTCTTACTGCTGCTATCATTAGCTCTACTTTTGCT
Organism: Elephantulus edwardii; assembly: GCF_000299155.1. Taxonomy (NCBI): domain Eukaryota; kingdom Metazoa; phylum Chordata; class Mammalia; order Macroscelidea; family Macroscelididae; genus Elephantulus; species Elephantulus edwardii. Next base: position 674,577 of record NW_006399921.1, on the reverse strand, counting down.
GAGTTTGAAAGCCATGATATCTTCATGGTAGTATTTTCAAGAGAAAACTATTGAAATAATGCCACAACATTCAAGAGATCCGTGATATATGAGATGGAATGCTGCTGCCTGCCAAAGTGTACTGTTATATGGTGAACTTTTTAGATCGAAAGTGCCATATGTCCCTAAGCCGGTAACATAGGCATTGATTATGATAGTCAAGACATATATATGTACTAAGGATAATGTGCTACATAATGTACCATTACATAAAGCACTGTCACTTGATATAGAAGAAATGTGAGATCTGTGTGTTACATAGGGGAAGCTGTTGACTTTGCTATGTCGTCGTGTTCTCCAATTCAGATTTCTGGACTCCATTTTTACCTTAAGGGACTTCAGGCATATATGTGATCAGGCATTGCCTGAACAGATGTTATATGGTACAGACTGTATTTATCAGCTCACCGTGACTGCCATAACAAAGTGCCACAAATTGGATGGCTTAAAAACGACAGAAATTAGGTAACCCTGGAGGGTATTATGTTGAGTGAAATATCTCAGACACAAAAGGACAAATACTGCATAGTGCCATTGTTTTAAAATGGGACTGGCATCGGGCTTGGGGGGAGACTGAGAAAGATGGAATAAATTATGTATACTGCATTGAAACAGATGAGAGAGAGAACTGTTTAAAAGGGGTATGTGATTAGGCATTATTGTCGTGACAGGAGTTCAGAACAAAGGCTGCATATTGGAGTGGACTTGAGGGGAGGGATTGTATAATAATGAAAGAATTTTTCTTCTACTTTTCAAAGAGAAGAATAAACTGGAGGGGAGGAGTGGGCAGGGAGAAAAGTGCAACAATGAATGAATGGAAATTCAAAGTGTCTGTAAATTTTCATTAAAATTAATAACAATAAAACAAAAATTAAAAAACCCTCAAATGACAGAAATTGTTCTCGCCTTGATCTGGTGGCTAGCAGCTTGAATTTAGGGTATTGGCATGGCCGTGTTTCCTCGGGAGCCTCTGGGGGGAGGGTCTGTCCTTACCTCCTCTGGTTTCTGATAGCCCCAGCTTATAGCAGTGTTGCTCCAGTCTCTGCCCGTCTCCACATGACATTCTCCTTACCTTCATTGCTGCCTCTCCTATCTTTGTATAAACACATCATTAAGAATGGTCTGTGACACCTAACAACAACAACAACAACAAACAACTGTGTCTGTCTGTCTCTCTCTCATTGCCATCGAGTCGGAATTAATTTATAGCTGCCCTTTAAGCAGGTTTTCAGAGATTGAATCACAGGGGAGGAGATTGCTCTTTCTCCTGTGAAGCAATTGGTGGCTTTGAACTAGCAGTGAAATGCAGCCTTTAGGGTTAGTAGTTCAACTCCCTGAGCACTACACCGCCAGACTTCCCTATAACCTATATTAACTAATTGTTTCTATAAAAAATAATACCAGAAAGAAGGAACTATACTATTTCCAAATAAGGTCACATTCAGAAACACCTAGTGGATAGGGCTTGAATATGTCTTTGGACTTCAATATGTCTTTAATACACTTAAGTAAAATTTACAGGGAGTCAGAGAACAATTCTAAACACTTCATATATGCTATCTCAGTTGATCTTCAAAACAACCTATGCCATGACTGGTATCACTGTCCAGTTTTACAGATAAGGAAATGGAGTAGGTGAGGGTGGGCACAGAGTAACTTCTCTGAGTTCACACTGATGGTGAATGACTGAGTCAGAATTCAAACTCTGGCTTAAGAGGCGTGCTCGTCACTATCATGCTCAATATACCTCTCCAACAAGGAGCGTTGATGGTTAACAAGCAAAAAGTATGCTATCGTCTCTCTCTCTCTCTCACACACACACACACACACACACATACACACACACACACACCCCTGTTAACTAGCCCCCTCACCCCCATCCCCCGTGCCACCCTTCTTTTATTTCTCTCTCTACCATGAAGCTGTCATTTTCTGTATTTGGGGAGAATGACCTTGCAAGGTCTTCCTTATTTCTGTAGAGTCTTCTGTCATTCTGTGATTTTTCTCCTATTTCATCACCATCACTAAGTTTATAGCTAGCACCAGACCTAGAAAGAAAGGATTTCACCTTTTTGGACAAAGCTGTCGGTCCATATTTGTAGCGCCAGGACAACTTGATCAGTCTACACACATTGTAAGCAATGCAGGTATGTCTGCACCTCTGCCCTTTCCTCAGAGAATGGCGTCTTCCAGCGTGTTGCAGGAGACTCTCTGGCCAGGGTTTGAAGCAGCCTCACCTGGATTCCCTGCAGCCCTTGCCACGAAGGGGCCACCTGTGAGGGTTCTATCTAAAGAAGCAGGTGCCATGTTCAGCTTTAGCTGCCCTCAGAGAACCTGGACACTTTCTCCCACAACCCGTTCTCCCATCCCCCTGTCTAAACCCATGCCAGCCTGTTTCAAAGCATTACATTTGTCCCCTTTCTCTAGGTGTGTAAGTACCATGATTAAAGCATTAGAAAACATACTTCAGGTACATAATCAGTAAAAATAACTGCCCTGGACAAGAGAATAATATAATAAAAAGGCAATTCTCTCCTATTTTAACTATATACTGGGAAAAATAAGATTATTTGAAGTTGCAAGACATAGAATGTCTGACTTCTGGTTTTAAAAGCAAATGCAAATCATTTCCATTGGCCTGCTTCTTTACCAAACTTGATGACCTTCTCTAATGTTTCTTCTTTACTTGTGATAATGTTCCAAATGAGTAAGGCAAAGTTTCATCATCCTCATTCTAAGGAACATTCTCAGCACTTCCTTGCGCTGACCACCTCCTGCCAGTCTGTAGTACTGGCGTGCCTGTTATTATGAAAGCAGGGCCACAGGTATTTCAATACTAGTAATAACTCCAGTGGTCTAGTGGGTAACTAATTTTAGTGCCAACCCAAAGGCTAACCGTTCAAATCCACCAGCTGCTGCATGAGAGAAGATGGACAGTCTCCTCCTGTGTGATTTACAGCAATTAAAAACCCACTGAAATATTAGCTATGCGTCAGTTCCGGCTTGAGGGCAGTGAGTTGTTGCTTGTTTTTATTTTTTTAAGTGTGAGCCATCATGAGCAGGTTTCAACAAAACTGCTAGGCAAAGATAAACTAGGAAGAAAAGTTTGGTAATCTTACTTCTGAATATTAGCCAATGAAAACCCTAGGTAATGCAGTAGATTATTGTTTAATAGTGTTATATTTCCCAAATTGGAAAGCACCACACAATGACCATAGCGATGGACTCTGGCAACTAGTAGTTCTGAGGATGCCACAGGTCTGGGTGGTATTTCAGTGTTCTGGGCATAAGGTCACCATGAGATGGGACCAAATTGAAATAACAGCAAGTATGGTTGTTCATGTAAAATCTGTATGTGGATCAAGCATCATATATCTGAACAGAATAAGGAGGTATACTGCAAGATTCAAAGTTGGAAAAGGTACATGTTAGTAGGGTTGGCTCCTTTCACATGACTTATTTAATTTGTATATTGAACAAATAATTTGAGGAACTATGTAAAAAAAAGACCCTAGCATCAGGATAACATGTCTCCACTGTTTTGTTTTTAGAAATTTAAGTGGGGTTGTTTTGTATTATTTTTAAATAAAATTTTTATTTTATAATGGTTTACTTAAACAGTTTGTATACATTGTTTTTCACACTGGATCGTTCCCATTTCCTTTACCCATCCCTTCCTCCACTCATCAAATTGTGTGAGCCTATGATTAGTACCAACCCTGCCCCCCACCCCATCCTCACCCCTCTGCTCCCACTGGTGCCCCCTTGGATCCTCATACATATTTTACTAATTATCTTTCTATTTCTACAGTAATGGTCTTATACAGTATTTTTCCTTATGGGACTGAGATAGTTCACTTAGCATAGTGCTTTCCAGTCCCTCCCAGGTTAGTTAGTGATTTTCAACATCGTGCATCATAATTTCTCAATCCATTTGATTGTGGTTGGACATTTGGACTGTTTCCATGTTCTAGCGATGGTGAATAACACTGCTACAAACATTCGTGTACAAATCTCCATTTGTGCCTTAATTCTAATTTTCTCAGATATTCTACATTTTTGAGCTTTTTAATTTTGGAAGTGGACCAATTTGAAGAAGTAACTTGGTCTGCTTCTCTACTTAAGTAGTGTATAAATTGAACATGAGTGAACCTTTCATTTTTTTTGAAAAAAGGACTTTTTGTTGTACATAAGAAATTGATCTAAAGGTACATAATTAGTTCTGGATATTTCCAAGATATTTTTATAATATTCAATAATTCCTTTTAAAAAATGATTTGCCTTCTTAAAATAAGGTTCAAAGGAAAAGATCAAACAATTGAGACTGTTCTAGTGTAATGAGGAGGAGGAATTGGAGGACAGATTGGAGAGGGAAGAAGTAAGAGTTGGGAAGCATGGTGGTGTGATAGTGTTCGTGGAAAGGAATTTAGAACCAGTAAACATGGTTGAGGCCCAGTTCTGTTGTAATAACTGTGTGACCTTGAGCAAGTTATTTAAATTCTCTTAATCACAGTTTATTATCTTTAAAGTGGAGAAAACAGTACATAAGTATCAAGAAGATACTCTATAAGTATCTAATAATATATTTGAAAGACATAGTACATTGTGAAGCTCTGTATAGATGTGAATTATTGTTCTTATTGTTCTGTTGTTAATTAGGCTAGACCTTTGGATGATCTATAAAGTGGCTTCTCTGGTGCCATTAATCTTTGGAAAACTCTTTCCTAATCTATGTGAGTGTACAGTTCAGTTTTAAGAGTCCTTTTGAGCAGAAGTGGGTACAATAACAAAGAAGGAGGAGAAATATAAGTGGAACTGGGTTGAGCATTACCTTTTAAAAAATTCTTTTACATTTGAATCTGTTTATTAATTACTGCATTTTTCACAGTCCTAGGGGCTGGATTGGGAGAAGTGGTGGGGAAGGAATAGTAAAGGGGAACAAGGTGGGATTGTTTCTCTCAGGATCTCACCATTTGTGAGGAGAGTTCCTACAGAATCAGGAAACTGCAAGACCAGGAGTCTTTGCTTTGACACTTAGCCTGTCCTGGGCCTTTGTTGCACCATCTGTAAAATGGAGCTGGAGCTTTAAGGTCCCTACTATAGCCTTTTGTGGTTCTGAAGCCTTAGAAGGAATCAGTGTTCTTAATGGCAAGCCCAGTTTAGTTTATTGGAAGACTGAGAGAACTGGAGAGAGACTGGGAGGGGAAATGCTAACAGGAAGGTCCTTAAAATGCTAGAAGACACTGAGCAATTTTTCTATTGCTTATTCTTGTAGGTTGATAAAAATATTTTTAGAAATTTTAAATGATGCTCTTTAATATTTTGTCAGAAAAAAAATGGTGGTTTAGCAGAGTGTTTGTTTCCTTGTGATTTCACGGAGAGTTGAGGCTCCTGTGTATTTCTGCTGACTGGCACTAGCAAAATAAATGCACGGTGAATAAATGCGTTCTTTTAAGTGTAATCCTTGTACTCTGCCAAAATGTGAGCAGCTTGCTCTCCTCTTTCCTCTGGAGCCAGGGGGACACTGATCCCTTCCCCCAGGCTGGCCCTGCTGGACACAGCCTGTCCAGGTTGCCTGAGTAAGTAGGCCAGAGAGGAAGCTGTCCTCCCTGCAAGCAGAGCGGCCTGTCCCTGCTGGGCAGGAAACCTAGAGTGATGAATGGGGCTGGATGAAGTCATCCTGCTCCTCCAATCAGGCTGCTCCGAGCAAGCAGGGGCCGCTGCAGCCCCAGCGTGCCTGCTCTCATGTACCTTTAGACAGAGGCTGGGAGTCTCTGGGAGTAGAGTGGGGAGGGGGTGTGAGCCGCCCGCTCCTGGCTCCTGTGTAGGCCTCAGTCAGTCTGAATGTTATTGCAAGGTGAGTGGCTTCACCGGGTGAATTCCTCTCCCTCTGCGTTTTCAACCTTGCCTGGCCGGCTCTGACTCTGTGGTTCCGGCATCTCCTTGCACAGCACCTTTCTGCTTCTGTCTGAGTTCCTGCACCTTTCTGAGGTTCTCACACCCACCTCCCCACCAGCCCCTGGCGTCCTCCCTTCCTGCTACCCCAGCACTCGCTCAGCCCCTGCCAGCTGGCCTCTGCCACACACGCCCTTCTCTTGACCTGTGGGTACCAGTCAGCCTGGTGATGGGAGGGCAGGGCCTCCATCACTGTGCCCTCTCCCTCCAGCAGGGGGAGCGCTGGTGAGTCCCGCACTTGGCCTGTGGGAAGACAGTCCAGGATAGGGGGATGGCCCCAGATTCAGCTCTGTGTGGGCTTCTGTGGGAACACAAACAGGACCCCCTACTTGCTGGGGACCACAAGGCTCTTCTCACCAACAGAGGAGCGCTCCTGGGAGTAGAAATCGCTCCTTATTTCCCCTACCCTTCTAGATGGGTGATTTGTCCTTTCTGGGTTTGTAACTCTGCCTTTTCTCTCTGGATGGGGCCACTGCTCCTTAGGCCAAGCCGTGATCATGGAGCCGGCTGATATGGCGACAGCAAAGGTAGGATGGAAATGCTGCCGGCCGCACTGTGCGTAAGTGGCTTCGCTTGGCAAGTTCTGCCTTATAGTTCACTTTTCTCTCCCCTCCTCTCCCTCAGCCCACTACTCCTCTGAGTGTCCAGGGCTGTGTCAGAGTGGAGGGAGACTCTGTGGTGATCCCAGTAGAGACGAGGATGTGCCAGGTCCAAAGAAGCCTGCTCCTGATGTTTAGCGGTCTTAGGACGGTGTGGGCTTGTGCGGAGAGGGGACACTAGCTTCTGTTTGGGCTAATGTATAGGTCTGTCTTTTCCCTTTAGCTTTTCCTTGTTTAACATCTAGCTTTATCTGACCTCTTTTTCATCCCTGCCACCCTCCCTACCTTGTTCTTTTTTCTTTAGTTCTTCTCACAAGTCAGTGCTTTCTTTTTCCCATTTTTGCCATCTCCACTCTTTCTCACCTTCTCTCTGTGTGTGTCTCTGCCTCTTGTATAAGGAATGGGTGGGGTCGGTGTTGTGTGGGCTGGGCAGTCCTTGAAAGCCTCTCATCCTGCACCAGATGTTGGCCTTGGGATTGGTGAGGAGTTTGTCCCTGAGTGGCAGATGCTGCCAACCGTCTCCTCCCACTGCTTGTCTGATGCCCCAATGAACGTGCTGGTGTGAGCCTGTCCAGGGACTGGTGCCTGGGCGCCAGGTTGCTGAGACCTCATAAGCACGCTAGAGGGCGTTCTTGAGATAGCTTTCTCACCTTCCCTAAAACCTGCTTGCACTTTGAAACTTGTTATTCTGTTAATTTTCCAAATAAGGAGCTTCAGCCATTGGGAATGGGTAGGTGGACCTAAGGCTTGGAGTTGTGTAGCCCCAACCCTAGCTCCCCTGTATAGGAGGGAACCTGTAGTCTTTCTGGAATATCTCAGTCCATGTTGGGAGATCTTCCTGTCTATCTAGATGGCAAGGTCCCCTTTTTCCCAGAAGTGGAAGACCCACTGGGGCTCAGTCTCTTGAGTGTGTACACAAAAGAGAATGAAGCCCAAGTAACAAAAGTGCTGCCGGCTGTCATGTGCAGTCAGTAGTTAGGAGAGGCTGGGATCTCCAACCTGCCTTCCCTGCCCCGCTCTCGCCCCTACATGCTGTTTGGTCAGATCCAAGTTACTTACCATCTCCTGTTTTCATCTACAAAGATGGTGAAAGTTACCTGCGTCTCTTATTTTCACCAGTGCAGATTTGCAAAGTATTTTGTTTGCTTTGAAAAAAAGGAATTAGGTAGAACAGAACTTCTTTACCCCCTCTCTTCTTCCTCCTCCCACAAGCAGTTTGGAAGCCACTTTGAGTGAGGGGTTGAGGTGAGCTGCTGCACCCCCTTGGCAGTGGGCAGTGACAGCCATGGGAGCAAGCACCTGCAGTTTGCATTAGTCACTTACTGCCTGAATGTGAGACTACTGTCTGAGACGCTGAGTGTGGTCCTGAGCCACACACACCTCTGGTGATTCTAGCTCTTTGAAGTGTGTGTGGTTTGCTAACAACCACCTGGTTCTGGGACAGGGAGACATGGGTGAGTGTTTTGCAGAAGCATGGTTTGGGGAAGTTGGATTGTTACTCTGTAGCTGGCTTCAGGATGTGTGCTTGTGTCTGTATTTGCATATAGAGGCAGAAACATAGCCTCATTATTCTTCTTAGGCCTTTTTTACACTGCAAATCCAAATTACAGATTATCTGTTTGGGCATGGAATCAGATTGACCTTGGAGCGGAATCTTTCCTGGAGTTAGCATTTGCCTTCAGGACCCTGGCCACAAGGGAAGATCTGATTGATCCTGGAAGCAAATCACTATTTACTTGAGAACTAGGATCCCCCCCCCCTTTAATATTCTCTATTCTAAACCCTTTGGAAGGGAAGGGTTGTACAGAATTAGCTCTGTAGTTCTTAATCAAGCCCATAAACCATTAAGGTTCCTAGGTGGGCTCTGTAGGAAAGGGCCTATGAACCTGTATGCTTTGTAGGCAGAATTTTGGACCTCCCTGCTTTCTTCTGAAAAGAGTGTAGCTTGCTCTCTGAAGACTTGCAACTCTAAAAAGCTAAGAATCCTTACTGACCATGATGCTCCTATAAAGAGCCTGTCTGCATTTTGTAGCCCGTGTTCAAAGAGCATCTGTAGGTCATGGCTTCTGTGCTCAACCTCTGATAAGGGGTGAAAGCCACAGAACCACGCAGTAAAATGTTATGTTGTGGCTCGTGGGTAGGTCATTGACACATGATTTGAGTGTCCTTATTTAACTCATACAAATGCACCCTTCATAGCTCAGCCTTTCTTCTTCCTAATATGTTGAGTTAAATCACCCTCAAATGAAACCCCTTTTGATTGGAGGTATGGTTCGTTTTGATGCCATCACAACCCTTTTGGGCTCAGAATTCAGTTCCTAGAGAGGTGATTTTATAGGCATGACCCTGTCTCCCACAGCCCGGCTTTCTAACCTCTGTTCTGTTATTGTGTTACCGTGGTGCCCTTTTTTAAAAAATAACTAACTAAATAAATAAAATTTAACATTGTCATTTCATACTGAGGCCATCTGATGGCCTGAGATGACCATGCTAAGAGATACAGATGATAAAGTATGTTCTGAGCTTCTATTTTAACCTTGAGAAAAAAGATTAGGGAGAATTTATTAATCTGTTCATTCAACAGATGTCTATTAAGTGCCTATTTTATGCCAGGAGAGAGTTCACCTTGGAAGTTTTAGGCTGGCCAGCATGCACCACCAACCTGCTCTCCCACTCACTCGTTTGTTGCTGTTGAAGTGGAATCGACTCATAGATGAAGATCTAGATTGAGTTCTAAGTTTCTGACTGGCTGACTTGTTAATTGGTGATTCCATTTACAGAGATAAGTAGAGTCAGAAGATGTAGAGGAACGATAATGTGTACAGTGCATTAATGCTCACTTGGCAGTGTCCATGAGACATCTAAGTGAAGTTGTTCAATGGCAATTGGAAATACATGTTTGAGTTTAGGAGGATGATAATAGCTGTCCGTGCATATTTGGGATGCACCAGCATGTCTTCAAGACATTCTTGAAACCATGTAAGAATAGATTAAGAAACCATGTAAGAACAGATAGCCATCTAAATATGAAATAATTGGCTAGTGCATTTTCAGGTATTTCCAAAAGAGGAGTTACAAGGTGGAGACTCCACAGGAGAGCATGTGATCTTAGAACGGAGAAGTCCTTCATTGACAAGTTTGGACTTCTAGATTTTATGACAAAATTAGGAAGGATTGGGGATCTGTCATAAAATTGCCAGATATTTATTTTAGTTGGGCAATGGGGGTTGATGTGTCGGAATCAGTGAGACTGGCTTAGGACAGGCAGAGCTTCTGTACATAGGATCTCTGTGGGTCGCGGGCGACTCGATAGCACATAACAGCAACTCTCATGTTTGTTGTGATGTCAAGAAAATGCAGTGAATCCTTGGGTGGTGCAAACAGTGACCATACATTCATTGCTAACTGAAAGCCCCCCAAAGTACCTGGGAAGAAAGACTTGGTGGTCTGTGTCTAAAGAATGAAGCCTGAGAAACCCTATGGGGGAAAACTCACAAACCCTTGGGAAGCACAGTTCTGCAGAGACACATGAAGTTGCTGTGAATCAGAATTGACAGAACTAAATTTGGCTTATAGGGCCTAATACGTTCAGGACTAAATTATCTTCTGCTTTGATTTTTTTGGTTAAAACTATGTGTTTCCAATATTAGAAGCCATTTGAATGAGATGGGGGAAATTATATATATATATATGATAGAGGATATATAGAAGGGAGATATATACATACACATACTCATATATGAGATATATATATGGGATTTAGATAACAATTGTTGCGTACTATTAAGTTGGAACCAACTCATAGCTTACCCTCCAGTGGGTTTTCAGAGGCAGTTAATCACAGAGGTGGAGATTAATCATCATTCTCTTATGGAGCACTTTATGGATTTGAACCACACATCCTTGTGTTGACAGTTGTGCAATTCTTTACCACTATATCACCAGAGCTCCCTAATTGGGTACAATTACTGGGATGCTGGGACACATTTCTGCTGTAATGTCACTGGTTCTGGGCTTGGGGAGATTAGACTCCTTTCTTCTAACATACACAGTTATATAGGCTCCTTCCAAAAAGCAGCATGCACTAAAGATAACAGTTTCTCACTAATTCCCAGAGTCAGAAATGAAGTGACGCTGTATGTACTGGCAGTCATGAAAGGGTTAAACATTCCACCCACCTACCCCTCCTTTTCAAAAGCACTGATGGGGGGGGGGGAAATAATCCTAATGGTAGGAAATTAAACTTATCAAAATCTCAACCGTCAGATGCAGCTTGCTCCATCCAAATAAATCTGTGTTTATTGGCAGTGATAGTAGCAATATGTTCAGAAGGTACTATTTCTGGCCACCTGTCATGCAGATAGGAAGTGCTTGTCTCTGTAAAGGGTGACAAAAGATACTGGATCTTTTTCCTGGCTAATGCTTTTGTGTTAAGACCAAACTTATCAAGAAAGAATCATCACAATCAGACTTAATATAGGCTAGGCTGCACTGTTCATTACTTGTCCATAGATGGGAAAATTTGCATAATAATTACAAATTTTGCATTCATTTTGTAAAGGAGATGCAATCTCTTCTGGTTATTTATGCCTTTCTTCTGAGAGCTCTGGTGGCGTAGTGTATAGGGAGTTGAACTGCTAACCCAAAGGTTTGAATCCACCCAGTGGCTTTGAGGGAGGAGGATGTATGGCAGTCTGTGCTCCCAAATGACTTGTAGCCTCTGAAGACCTGCTGGAGGGTCAGCTATGAGTCAGTTCTGGCTGGATGGCAAGTCTGAAGGTTGAGTTGAATATAAATTTTAGTGCATTATACTTTCCGTTAGAGATATGTTGCTGTTGTTGGGTGTTGTCGTGTCTAGTATGACTCAGAGCTACCCTTTGAACAACAGATCTGACTGCTGTCTTATCCTGTGCCATCCTCACACTTCCCAACCCTGTAGAGCCCATTGTGGCAGTAAGTGTGTCCATCTACCTGGTCAGCTCTCAGAAGCATAGCAAGTGGCCAGGTATGTGACACAGTTATTTAATACCTATGTCATATCTTCCTTATTAAGCATATACTTCCACAGATCAGGTAGGGCGTAGGACTGGGTTTATCTTTGAAACATTATCTTGCTTTGCCCAGGTCATGAACATATTAGGCCTTCAGTAAGTAATGTCTTTATTGTATGACCAACAGAACCCTGCCCCCTGTACATGCACACACGCACACACAACTCTATATATTTCAGGTAAAGGATAGAACATATATTTGAGAGCGTAGAAATGAAACCAATAGTTCTTACAGTATGTGGTGCTGGAACTGCAGTTGGGAATAATAGTAGCAAAATTGTTGTTAGGTCTCATCAAGTTATGACGAGTTCTCATAATGGCCTCATGGACAACAGTTCTGAACCTTGTTCTCTCCTGTGCTATTTATTCTTAGTATCTCTGCCATGTTCAAAGCCGTTGTTGCTTTCACTGTGTCGCTCTATCTTGTTGAAGGTCTTCTCTTTCACTGACTTTCTACCTTTCTAAGCATGATGTCTTTTTCCAAGGACTGGCCCCTCTGGACAACATGCTTAAAGTATGTGAAGTGAAGTCTCACCATCGTTGCCTCTAAGGAACACCCTGGTTGTGTTTCTTCCAAGAGAGATTTGTTTATTCTTTTGGCAGCACTGGGATATACAGTACTCTTCCCAAATAACACATTCAAAGGCATCAATTCTTCTTTGGTCATCTTTATTCTTTGTCTAGTTTACAGATGCATAGAATATAATTGAAAAATACCCTGGCTTGGAAAAGGTGCACATTAGTCTTTAAATGGATATCCTTGCTCTTTAGCACATTCAAGAAATCTTGAACAACAGAGTTTCCCAGTATACCATGTCTTTTGTTTTCTTGACTGCTGCTACCATGACGTTGATTACGGATCCAAGTAAAATGAAATGATTGATGACTTCAATCTTTACTACATCTATCATGATGTTGCCTGCTAATAGTTGTTGTTATGTGCTGTCGAGTCACTTGCAGCTCATGGCGACCCTATGTAAAATAGCTCTGAACCCTGCTCTATGTTGTGCCAACCTTGTTGTCTCTGACACACCTACCGCCATGACTCCAGTCACTGAGTCAATCCATCTACTTCAGGATCTTCCTCTCTTGGGCTGTCCCTCCACCGTCCCAAACATGATGTCCCACTCTAATGACTAGTCCCTCCTTGCGACATGTCCTAAGTATGTCAGACAGAGCTTCAGAATCTTGCCTTCAAAGAGCAGTCTGGTTTCACCCTCTCCAGGATGAATTTGTTTGTTCTCCAGCAGTCCATGTTCTATTCAATACTCCTCTCCTGCACCACAACTCAAAAGCATCAATTCTTTTCTTTCTAGTTATTGTCCAGCTTTCTGATGCATAGCAAGTAATTGTGAAGACTATGGCCTCAATCAAACTCGCCTTAGTGTTAAGACTGCCATCATTGCTCTTCAGTACCCTGGAGAAGTCTCTGAAAGCAGATTTTTCCAGTGCAATTCGTCTTTTTCCTGGCTGCTGGTACTAAGAGTGTTGATTGTGGAGCCAAACAAACTGAAGCTGTTAACAATCTCAATTTCTTCATCATCGATCATGATGCTGCCAATCAGCCCAGTGTTGAGAATCTTTGTTTTCTTGATATTGAGCTTCAACCCATATTGAAGGCTGCAACAAATGCCTCATTCTCTCCTCAGTTTTGGCAAGCAGTGTTGTGTCATCTCCATAATGTAGGTTATTGATGATTCTTCCTCCAATTCTGATGCCACATTCTTCCTCATAGAGCCCAGCCTTCTGGATGATCTGTTCTGCATATAGATTGAAAAGGTATGAAGATATGACACATCCCTGGCATACACCCTTCCTAATTTTAAACCATGCAGCTCTGTTCTGACAACTGCTTCCTGGTCCAAGTATAGGTTTTGCATAAGCACAATCAAATGTTCTGGGATTCCCATTCTCAGAGTCAGCTGCAGTTCGTTGTGATCCACACAGTCAAACGCCTTTACATAGTCAATGAAACACAGATAGACATCCCTCTGGTACTTTCCGTTTTCAGCCAAGATCCATCAACATTAGCTATAATATACATAGTATGATGGCCTCATCTAAACCCAGCCTGCTCATCAGGTAGTTATCTTTTGATGTGCTTTTCCAGTTGTTTTTGGATAAATTTCTTCAGACTCTTGCTTGCATGTGATATTGATGATGTTGTTGTTGATTCTTGTTGAGTTGAGCATGGGTTTCATAGCGACCTTATGAACAAAAGACCTGAAGCCTTTCTATAACTATCATCATTTATCGAAGTTCATAGAGTTTCCACAGAGACGTTGTTTAGGAAGTGAATGCCACTCATGCTTCCAAGATACTAATGATATTATTTGATAATTTCTGCACTCTATCGGATCTCCTTTCTTTGGATTTGGAACAAATATGGATCTCTTCCAGTCAGTTGGCAGGATGGTTGTCCTCCAGATTTTGATAGTTGTATTGGTAATAATAGTACAGTTTTCCCTAACTTAAAAAAATATATTCAAGTTACAAGGAACTACATTTAAGACTGTCATATTGCTTGTTTGTTTGTTTGTTTTTAATATGTTGTTGTTAAGTGCAGTCAAGTCGAGCATGAGTCATAGCTAACCTACGAACAAAAGACCTGAAGAGGTGCATATTATTTTGTTGATGTTGGGTGTTAATGGTATTAACCGTGACTTATAGCAGCCCTGTGAACAACAGAGGTACATATCATACAATATTACATGCAATTTGCTGCTATTTTTATTCTCACATGTAATGTTTTCAGCCTCCATAGACAAATAAAGATTAGACTTATAAAGGTACTGACAATAATGAATAAAGCTAATAATGATGAAAACTTTTAAGAGCTGACTTACGTAAAAACTGACTGTTGTTGTTATGTGCCATCGAGTCGCTTGCGATTCATAGCGACCCTATGTATAAGAGCTCTAAATGCCGTTCTATCCTGTGCCACCCTAGCCATCTCAAATGCACTCATTCCCACCACTCCAGCCACAGAATCTATCTAGTGACCATATATTGTGTCATTGATGGAGTTCAAATTTGGAGAAAGAAGTAAAGAGTGTTTGCTTAGGATTTCATAGTTAAGCATAGATTTGAACTCGAGTCTAATTGCAAAATCTCCATGCTAAACCACAGGCCATGCCTCTGGGATTGGTGTCAGGCTCATGACAGTGAAAAGTGCAGTTTTCTGGACTTGTCAGACCAGCAAGGAGTTTCTCTGCCAACAATATATTATTGTCATGCCCTTAGTGAGGAGACTTTCACTGCTAAAATGAGTTAACACCCAACTCTTCTGACTCTTAAACAGTCGGGTTCACATGCCATTCAGTTGGGAAGAGGAGAAATCCCCATTTGGTAGGAGGATCGTGTGAAGCAGCTGGCTGTGGGGGTGTGGGTGCCCCCAACCTGAGAGAACCCAAATTTATAAATGCCCTCCTGGGCCTCTGACTCCATCAGTCACCTCAAATGTCCCCTGAGAATAAACCAGGCAGAGCAGGGGGGTAATTAGAAGTCTGCTTGTTGTTTCCATCTGGCAAGAGATGTTTTCTTTTGTTATGCACGTGATGAGAATGAGTGGGAACAGGCAGCTGTCCCCCTCCTGGTCTATAGGGTCTCTCTGGGTGTGTGTATATGTTGTGTAACAGGAGAACTTTTACCTCCAGAAGAAGAGATCTTGTGATCCAGGATGCTCTAATGAACAAGACATACACTTGAAGCAACACTGAGTCAGGCAGTCATGTATTTGGGAAGGCAGGAGGGAAAGAGGAGAAAGGTAGGCATCAAAGGAGGTTAGGGAGAGGGAGTCCAATTTGAGAGCTCCTTGTCCTGTGTAGAGCAGAGCTGAGAAATCTCATGCCTCCTCACGTCAAGCCAAGAAGTATCCATGGAGACGGGATGCCAAAAGCTGCTTAAATAAGAGAGGAAGATCTCTAGAATCTATACTGAGGTGAGTATGGGAGGTGATTCCCATTTCTGGCCTAAGACTGATTGTGAGACTGAGGTGGGGTGTTGTGGCCCACCATGGTGCTTTTGCCCTCATCAACAGAATGCCTTTGTCTGGTGTCTAGTAGTTGTGATAGTGGATCCTTTTCCTGGCTGAGATAAGGTTCTTTATCAGTAAACAGTCTGAGCAATAAGCCAGTGGGTTCTTGTGAGAATGTTGAATTGTTACGTGTCTACTGCTGCTGTGAGCAGAGATGCCCAGCTCTCAAAGCCCTGGCCTGCTGCCACCCTGTCTTCCTCTTCCTCGGTCTTCTCTGTGTTGGTAACACAGCTGTGCATAGGATGGAGCCAAAGGGAGATTGGCTTTGGTCTTGCTGAATCTGTTGGTTGCCCCAAGGAATGTTCTAGCTGAGCAGATTGCGAAGGGAGAGAGAAAGAAAAAAAAAGGTGGAGATGGGTGAAACCCTCCTCCCCTACTCCAGTTTTTAAAAAAAAATTCCATTTCCCTGAGCAAATCCCTGGGATCAATGAGGCAGAAGGAAGTATTCTTGAAAAAATAGCTCCCTGCTCATCCTTCCAAATGCGCTATTACCCATGGACCTCTGGCTCTTTGGTCTGTTGCAGGACCCTTCCCTAAAGAATTGGCTTGGAGGGAGGACACTGATAAGAGGCGAGGGGCAGCGTGAGAGGCTGCATGCTGAGAGCTGACACAGATGAACAGACCAGAAGGCAAGACCAATGCTTGCAGCCCATACTGTCACCCCAGAGCCAGTGACTAATAGTGGCAGAGGGTGGGGAGAGGAGCGGGGAGGGGACAGGGAAGTGCTGGGGAGCACCTGATCAGGCTCAGCTCTGGCCATCTGCCGTCCCTCATACAGACTCTATTGACTGCAGTGTGGAGTTTGGAAGAGTGTTCTGGCTAGAGGACCAGGAGGAGGCTTGTTGTTGAAATGGAGTATTTGGGAGGCTGCTCCTGCTCCTCCTTCCTCTCCTGCTAGCTTCCTGACCTCCAAAATGCTCCTTAAATATAACACTCCAGCGCCTGTTGACGCCCCTGCCTGCCCTCCCCAACGTGTGACTGCGGCACTGCTCTGCCCCACTTTTGCCTGCTTTTAGAGGCAGGCAGCTCTGCCCTGGCATCACAGCTCTCCTCTCCAGAGGAGCAGGGACAGAGGGAGAGAGGCCCAGTACTGGGAACAGAGGAGATAAGAGCCCCATCTTGTCATCTGTCTCTTCCCTGCTGCAGATTTGGAGCCAGAGGCTCAGAGTGACTTACCCAAGGTTATGAGGAGGCGTGAGCTCCTGGTAGCATGGAAAGAGGCACAGATGGGGAAGTGGGAGTTAGAGGGCCAGCTCTCCCCTTAAGATCTGCCACTAGTTGGCTGAAGCCCTCAGTGGACTCTGGTTTTTAGGTTCATAGCTTCCTTTGGCCTGGTGCTGGTTGGATGGCCAAGTCTTCAGCAGCCTCCTCTGATTGGATGGCCACTCTCTCCACACTAGTTTGCATTTATCTATCAGGTCGAAAAGCTCATCTGTTCTGGTTAGAGTACTCAGCTGCCATCAAGACAATTTCAAATTTTTTGTGGTCCTGTGTGTGTTAGGATAGAATTGTGCTCCACGGACTTGTGATGACTGGTTTTCGTAACTGACCCATAGCTGACCCTCCAGGAGGTTCAGAGACAGTAAATCACATAGGAGGAGATTACCCATCTTCCTCCCACCAAGCAGCTGGAAGATTTGAGCCATGTGCCTTCAGGTTGGCAGCACAACTCCCTACCATTAAGCCACCAGAACTCAATTAATCATCATTTTTCCCAAGGCACTTGTGGGTGGACTTGAACGTCAATCTTTTGTTTAGAAGCCTAGCATATTACTCAATTTACACCACCCAAGAATTCTTTTGGTTAAATTGAATATGATAAGGTTGGTAAGACATTAAGTGTAGGAGTCTGAGAGAAAGTTTAAAAAACAAACTCACTCACTCACTTACAGCCATTGAGTTGGAAATAAATCATAGCTGGCCTTCCAGCAAGTTTTCAGAGGCTATAAATCACATGGGAGGAGAGATATTTCCATTTTTCTTCTGCAAAGCACCTGGTTTACACAAGTAGCACTTGGCTACTTGTAGGCTGGCAGCAAAACTTAAAATGAGGCCTACCAGAGTTTCTTGGGATAAAGTTGAAATAGTAAAGGGATTCCCCTCCCCCCACCATTCCATCATAGCATAGTAATATTTAGTAAAATCTGTAAAACCTTGTAAACACAACAAAGTCTTGAACATGCTCAAGACTGGGAAGACACGCTTTTAAATTTAGATTTAGGTAAACATCAGTAATACAAATGTTAATGATTGTCAATCCTTCCATTACCACCCTCCTGCCCTTTTCACCAAAACCCTCCAAGATCCCAAGTCTGTTCCTCACACCACACACACTGACCCTCAACCAGCCCACTCAGCACTAGAGGAGGAAGAGGCTGGTGCGATTTATTTTCTTTTTTCACTGATAGCTTGAATTTTTTTTCTTTCTTGAGAGCATGTGAGCCTCAAGAGAGATTTGTATTTTTAATTACTTAATTTTTAAATTTTCTTTGTAAAATGTTGAATAGAGAGAAAAGTTATTTGTAAAACCTGTGTAAAGTATGAAAAAAGAATCAAAGACCACGGATGTATCTTCCGCCCAGTGTTGGGGTGCTGACATTGGTTTGATGCCTCTGTGATCCAGGAGGCCCATCTTTTTTCCTTCCCCTCAGACAGGATGACCTCTCTGAATGTTAAGTTGATTATACTTGCTTTATAATGCTGTTCAAGTTGGTTCCTGAGTCATGGTGGCACAAAGAATAGTGGAATGAAATTTACCTGATCTTGGCCATTCTCACCAACAGATTTAGATGGAATTGTGATATGTAATACGGTGTTCAGTGGCTAATTTTTCATGAGTTAGCCAAATCTTCCTTAAAAGTCCATCTTAATCTAGAAGCTCTGCCAAAACCTGTTTGACATCATAGTGACATGCAGCTTCCAGTGACAGTTGAATGGTAGCAAGAAATGACATACATAACAGTAATTGAGCCCATATCTCTTGCATGAGATTCAGAACTTCTTCCACTAAACTGAAGTGGCAGGAGTGGGTGACATGCACTTCTTAAACAATATGCCTCTGGAAACTCTGCGAACTTTGATAAATGATGATAGTTATAGAAAGGCTTCAGACCTTTTGTTCATAGAGACTCTGACTCGTGCTCTATTTGACGGCAATCAACAGCAACAACAACAGCAACCTGAATTCTACCACTGACTCAGGTGCATCTGATTCAAGTCCTAGTCTTTTCAGTTACTTTCTGTGCTTCTTAAAATGGGACAATGAATAAGGACAATAGAAAAAGAATCAGTGCCTTTGAATTGTGTACTGCTGGAAGAATAAACAAGTCAGTCTTAAAGAAAGTCAACTACGATGCTCCTTAGAGACAAGGATGGCGAAACTGTTTCTCACATATTTGACCATGTTGTTAGGAAGAGCCAGTCCTTAGAAAAGGACATCAAGCTTGGAAAGGTTAAAGGTTAGTGAAATAGAGGGAGACTCTCAACAAGAGGGATTAGTACAGTGACTGTAACTATAGGCTCAAGTATGTCAGAGACGATGAGGATGGTTCAATCTGTTGTTCATAGGGTCACCAGGAGTTATACTCAACTCAAAGGCACTTAACAATAACCAGCTACTGAACTGTCATTGTTCATGTGTGTGTGGGTGTGTGTGTTTGCGCATATAGATGTGCACACATATATTTTTTAATTCTAAACAACATGTTTTTAATTTGTTCTTTGACTATATATTCGTATAATCATGGCTTATGACTTTTTCATGGACTGACTTTCTTCATTCAGCATGTATTCTAAGATTTATCTTCTTTGTTATAAAACTAGAGGAAACCAAGTCCTTGCCTTCACTCAAGGACACTATCGGACAGAGTAGAACTGTACCGTATGGTTTATAAGGCTGCAGTCTTTACAGGTGCAGATTGCCACATCTTTCTCCCTCAGAGTTGCTGATGGGTTTGCACTGCTGATCTTTTGGTTAATAGCCACTGGGTTTGGGGTACAGACCTAAGGTCACTAGAAACCTTTTTAGTTTCAAAGGCTAGTCAAGTGTAAATTTTCAATGTTGTCTCTTATGGTTTTAAGAAAATAGCACAAATTATTTACAAATTATTTCTGGCTATGATTATTTGTTTTGCTTCTAGCTTTTCGGTTTCATGCTTGCTGTTACACACAACTCTGTTGGGAAATTTTAATGTACATGTTTCCTAATGTGAGCCTCATGGTCCCACAAAGCCATGGAGCCACTTCTCAAGAGTTCTGTGAGGAGTCTGGCTTCAGAAACAGAAAGGAAGGGGAATCTGAGGTAGATGATGGCCTCACTAAAACCAGAACCAGACCAGCTGCCATGGTGTCCATTCTGTGTGTGACAGAACCCAGCTGTGTTCCATAGAGTTTCGGTGGCTGATTTCATGGAAAGTAGATACATCCCAAGAAACGTTGGGTGAATTTGAGCCACCATTATTTTGGTTTATAGCTATGCATTAACCATCTCCCAACAATTCCTCTCAAGCCACTAAAAAAGAGAAGTTAAAAAATGAAGACTGCTGTTCAGTCTATTCTGACTCAGCAGCTGTTCATTGGGTTTCCAAGAGGAAACTGCTGCTCTTTTTTCTCACAGAACAGCAGTTGGATTCGAACGCCCAACTTTGCAGTTAATAGCACCACATAATGTGCACCATGTCACTGGAGCACGTTTTCCAACCCATTAAGCTCTCTTTTCCTTCCTCCCTTTTCATGTTCCTCCCTTGTCACTCACAAGTTAGGCAACTTATCAGTAATAGACAAGGCAAATTTGATTTGGTTTCTTTGTTACCCACTGCTTAGATTCTTTTTGTACTGAAAGCATATGAACCTTTATAAATCAACTGATAGAGGAAATAGCTTGTAATCTCCAGTAGTAATTAAGGGAATGGGCTTTGGAGTTGGATATGCCTACGTTCAAATCTCAGAATTCAGCTTGGTAATAATTATCTGGTATCAAGCTAATCAAAGAACTGCATAATTTAGTGTTCAGCTACAATATCTTAAAGTAATGATCATTTCTGCCTAACAATATGGAAGTGAGAATTAAATGAGTTGCACTGCCAGCCCCAAGTAAGCAGTTCGAATCCACCAACTGCCCCATAGGAGAAAGATGAGCAGTCTCCTCCTATGTGGTTGATAGCCTCCAAAAACCCACTGAAGAGTCAGCTGTGCATTCAGTTTAATGGCACATAACAACAACAATGTGTGTGGAAATGTCCGACATGATGTTACATGTAATAACCTGCAATCATGTACTAATTTATTCATCCATGGTAAAGCAAAAGGTGCACTGGTGGTGTAGTGAGTTAAATGTTGTGCTGCTAACAAAAGGGCATTGATTCAAATCCACTACTCACTCTGTAGGAGAAAAATAGTCCATCTCCACTCATAAAACTTCACAGCTTTGGAACCTGATGGCAGGGTGCTGTGAGGGATGCATGAGTTAGAACTGATTCGGCAGCAGTGGGCTTGACTTTGATCTTGTTAAAGGATCAGTGAAAATGAATGAGATCTTCAATGAAATGTTTGACATAGTGTCTGTAACAGTGGGCTCAAACATCAGTGATTGAGAGAGTGGTGACGGATTGAGCACTGTGTAGTTCTGTTGGTCACTAATCAGTTGGAACTGAAGCTTCAGTGATTCCTAGTGCAAATTGTAACAAAACACTGATAGTTGTGGCAGAGTTTTGTCTTTAAAAAAAAAACAAACAAAATAAATAAATAAACAAACAAACAAAAAAAAAAACCCAAGCAAATGCAAATTAAATCATAGAGCCCAAGAATTTTCACATTTATGCACACCCATGTTTATTGCTGTGTTCTTCACAATAGCAAAGAGATGGAAACAACCCAAGTGCTCATCAACAAAAGAATGGATAGAAAACCAGGTATAGTCACACAACAGAATACTATGCAGCACTGAAAAATAATGAATGTGTGAAACATTGTACAATATGGGTGACCCTGGAGAACATTATGCTGAGTGAAACATCACAGTCTCAAAAGGACAAATACTGCATAGTACCACTGTTATAAAGCAGGACTGACATAGGGGGTTGGGAGAAAAATGGGAAAAGAGTGTATTGATAATGAACACTGTATTGAACAGATAGAGGAAAGAACTGTTTAAAAAGATATATGATTATGCATTATATGTATGACAGTTCAGAATAAGAAGTACATTGCAAAGTGGACTGAAGGAGGGGGAGAGGAGAAAGGGAGGGAGGAAATTGTGCAACAATGAATGAATATAAAAAAGGAAAGGGAACTAGGGGGAGGGGAAGAGTGCAAAAGGTCAAACAGTGAATGCGTGAAAATCCAACTTCTGTAAACTTTCATTAAAATAAAAATTTAAAATGTTTTATTATTAATTTTTTTAACATTTCAAGTAAAATAGTTAAGATGATAATAATAAAATTGACCTTGTCTTTCTGTTACTGCTGAATTGCAAAGCTGTTATCTGTCATGGGAACCATTGGTGTGGAAAAGCAACAGAGGGAGTTGCAAGATGAGAATATTCACATCTGCCTGGAGTACTATACGTGGCATTTGCCTGGAGGTGGATCAGATGACCTAGGAGGCCTTTGAATGAATGATTTGAATCTTCAGGAATAAGTCTGCACTTCTGGAATCTGTGACATGCCTTCAATAACTGAGCATGAAATATGGCCAGTATAAATTGGGTGCAGGCTCAAAGCTTTGAAAATGCTACTGCAGGTATATTTGAAAGGCTGGGAAGCATTTGAAAGTGTTGGCTGTCATAGCGGCTGAGGATAGAGGGAAAGTAATAGACCACCCTTGCCTGGAGAGTATAGATTTGTTGTGTGCCCTTGAGTTGGAACAAACCCATAGCTGACCCTCCAGCAGGTTTTCAGAGGCAGTTATTGCACAGGAGAAGATTGCCCATCCTTCTCCCTCAGAGTAGCTGGTGAATTTGAACGGTGTACTTTAATACTTGAAAAAGTGTCTCCGTTGAACCTCTGAACACCAGAGCGAGTCAGATCACTGTGTTTTCATTAGGTTTAAATAAGCAGTTGCTATATAGTGGATTCCAACTCCCAGAGAACCCATATTGTATCAGCATAAACTGTTCTTTCCAAAGTGTTGTGCCAAGATTTTCTCCAAGGCACTTCTGAGTGGATTTTATCTCCAGAACCTGCAGGTTTTTGATTACTGTTTGCTCTATACAGGGAACCCCTGGTTTTCTAAGGCCACCCAACTCTTGCATATACAACTTCATTCATTACAGGCCAGACCCTCTTTAGTGGGCATGCTGAGGTGCATAGTTCCTGTCTTCATAGGGCTAACTCATTGAAAAGGAAGGCAAATAATAAAAAGGCAGAAACTCCCGAAAAGGCATGATGAGTTATTTCTAGGGATACCTGCCTCGCAGTTTTTCTGAAAAGCTGTTGCTTTAGAATGTCAAGTATGGGTGATGTGCCTACAATGAGATGATTGTCTGTAAATGATTTGGGGGCAAGTTTCAGGGTAAAGGCTTATTATGGTTCAGTTGAAGGTTGCTATTTCATAATTAATCTCCTCTTTGTTTTTTCTTACCCATCCGCATTACTGACCCAGATAGTCAGAAATGTAGAGGAGGACAAAAGGAATCCCACAGTTAGGCAAGTTGATGGGGCTGGAATTCCCGGACTCCAGTTTGCAGGAGAAAACTGTGTCTCTTTAAAAATGTGTAGTCACGGAGACCATGTGGGGCACTTCTACTGTGTTCTGTAAGGGTCGATATGAATGACAAACTCCTCAAAGGCAGTAAGCAGGGCATAGTCTGAATGTTCCTGGAGCCTGCATCAGTGATAAGGTTATGGGCCTTGTGGCCACCGTAGAAGGATCCTGGCCCCAGGAGACTGAAGGCCTGTTGGTCCACTGTAAATTGCTGCCTCACCTCACATCAGAAGTTAAGGCAGTTTTCCCAGCAGGGGGAGGGACCTGTGCTGTTCAGTCTTGAGCTATGAACAGGCTGAGAGCACTTTGGAAGTTCACCCTGGTTCGAGGGGGAAAAGGTGTGGATTTGATTTAAGGTACTCTGCAGCGGGCCTTAGACGTCTTGGTACTTCCTTACCCCATGGGCCTTCTAAACCTGCGTAGCTTTGGACCTCAGAGGTTTGCTGTGACTCTGGGATCAAGGCTCCCAAGCAGGTTTTAGCCTTGTGGTAGCTGCTCGTGGAAGTGTTCATCTTTAGAAGTGCCTGCTTCTCTCTTTTCTTCCAGCAGCCCGTTCCTCACTCACCCTCTCGCCAACATCCCATCCTGGGACAAAACATGTGCTGTGTCTTTAAAAGGGCGGCAGCGGCTTGCAGAGCTTTGCTTGGGTACTGCATTGATTAGGAGATTATATGGAGCTGTGGGAGCCGCCGCTTGGGGGAAGAGGGGTGCAGGTTCCGCTGGGTTTTTGCTCTTCTCCTGGGCTCTCCTTGAGTTCTTCCTCCCAGGCTGCGGGGAGAGGAAAGAGGTGAGGGTGGGTGGGTGGCCAGCAGCATGTCTGAGGACAGCACCTCCTGGGCTTGTTTTGCAGCATTGCCCATCCTCAGCCGAAGACCACAGTGGCAACCACAGCTCTGGCAGGGTGCTTCAGCCCCGGGCAGGGTTAGTAGAAGCCATCCTTGCCTCTGAGCCTCTTGGCTTCTCTCTGGCAAAGGGGAACACAGCCTCTGTGGTTCTTCTGGCTTGTGTGTCCGTGTCCCGCGGGCTCTCGCTCTCTCTCTCCTCTTTCTCTTCCTGTGTTCAAGTCACAGTATATGGGATTCTGTTCTTTGGGGACTTCGTCATCTTTTCAAATATGTCCTGGGACCTCTGGACCTATAACGGGGATGCTAAGGACGCGGTCAGTGGATTCTCATGACTGTACTAATGAAAGGATTCAAGCTATCTTGGTAAGTAAAGGAGGGCTAAGGTGCGTCCCTCCTCCGTTGACTTTTCCTCACCCCTACATCCCTCCCAGCACCTCAGCATCCTCAGCTGGTCTCTCCTGAGTGGTGTGAAGAGGTTAAGATGGGGGCTATGCACCCTACAAAGTTGGGTAACCCCTGGCTCACCCCAGCATCTGCACTGCTGCGGTATTTCTGCTTGCCTTTTCCTTGGGGTAGGGGTTTTGAGGAAGTTGCCAGATTGTGAGAGAATTCAACTGCAGAGACCAAGATTGTTCAGATCTGAAAGGGATGAGTAGTGGTACCCACACAGGGAAGTTTATAAAGAGCAAGCTCCTTTTGTCAGGTGCTGTGCGTTTGCATGAGGACGGAGGTGTGATTCTACCCTTACCCCAGACTGGCACCTGGAGGAGGCCTGTCTTATTTCCCTTTAGGGCTCCCTCCACTCTGGTGGGCAGGCCTTTTAGAGGCTTCTCTCTGAAGAGAGAGAAATGAGGGATCAAGCTCCATCTTCTTGATGCCTGATGACCACAAGAGACTGGACTTCCTCTACCCTCCCCCCACACACACATACCTAGGGACTTTGTGAGCATCACTACTTTGGCTTAATATTGGGCTGTTAAAGGCCTCACTCAATTGGGGATTAGAGAAGCTGAAGTTGACAGAATGCTTTTGCATTACATTATAAAATAGAACCCTTATCTCTCCCTCTTCTCTCTTGACTCACTGAGGATTAGACAGTGCTTGCGTGAGTTGGCTTTTTTTTTTTTTTTTTTTAAATCTGGTCTAGGAACAGTAGTTTTCCTGGGAAAACTTCACAGTGCAGGGAGAGGGCTCCGGTAGTCCCCAAAGAGCAGACTGTACTGCTCCCTGGAGGAGTAGGGCTCCTGGGCTATGTTGGAGCTTCTCTCCTTAAAGGAGGTGAGGTGGAGGCAGGAAGTGAGCTTGGGAGTGGCTCCCTGCAGGCCTCTGTCTTACCTTCCTCCACTCCAGTCCTCCATGGTGGGTGGCTGGAAGGTCAACTCTCTGGATTTAAGAGAGTTGTATAGAGCTTCTCAGATGAGTACCAAGCATTTTAACCTGAGAAGTCCAAGCCCGGCTCTAGGCTACCTCTGGTTTCCCAGAGATCCCTAACTTAGATTGAACCTTGACAAAATCAATCTAATCGAGCCCTCTTCTCCAGGTCAGTAGGTGCTTTGGTAGGTCCTGGAAGTCTTTTAGAAGAAGGGACAGGAAGGAGCTTAGTTCTTCCACAGTTAACTCTTAAGACCTTGGCTATCAGGGACGCCAGCCTGTGGTTTCTGTTCCTCAGGACTGGTCTTCAGCCTATTTTGTAGGCTCTCCTCCAAGATTGGGACAGGGAGGCAGGGGCTTTACAGTGCCATCTGTCCTTACTTTCTTAGAACCAAGTATACCCATTCCTCTGGGCTTGGAAACTGTTAGCAGAGCCCCTTGTCACTGTGTATGTCAGATCTGGATTAGCAGCCCAAGCAAAGCCCCTTGTTCTCAGCAGAACAGAGCTGGGTCTGTGACTTGAATGAAGCCTCCCAGAAGAGCCCAGGAGCTGCCAGGTGAGCAGGGGCACTGGGCTACTCCTCAGGAATCACTCAGCGTCCTCCAGTGCTACAGTGTCAGCATCCCCAGCCTGATGAAGAGGTAGCTTGGCTGTCATTCAGGATGAGACATCTCTTTGAGACCGAATGCTTCGAGCTCAGGCTGGTTTGGTCCCTCAGAACAAGAAGAGACTTTTGCTTTTAAAAATCCGCCCTTGGTATCTCTTGATGTATTTCAGCAAGAAGAGTGGTGTTAAGCTGGAATTTGCAGTGGAGGGTAAACTTGTCCTCTTTAGCCATGTCAAATTTTACATAGGAAAATTGTGTTTTGTTTTAGATTTACCTGGATGCTTTGTGATCCTGTGATCTCTCATTTCATATATACAGATATGTTGGTCCATTTGGATCGAAGCCTTGTGACTGTATTAGGGGTGTTTGGTTTTGACATGCAGCTCCCTTTAATAGTGTCATGCATCATGATACTTTCTATGTTTAGTAGAGCGGATGATGGAACATAGTCACTCCCTTGTCTTGATTGCACTGTCTATATTGGGAAGATAATGGAATTGATTAACTTTCTATTGTTTTTTTGGTCTTCTCTGGAAATATTTTATGAATGATTGCTATGTATTGGGAATATAAAAGGGACCATAATGATGAGAATGAGAATAATGACCAGAACCAATTGCTATTGAATTGATAAAGACCTCATAAGTTTTAAAAGTAGAGTTGTGATGTGTAGAGTTTTCAAAGATTATTATTATTGTTGTTGTTGTTGTTATTGTTATTATTATTATTATTATTTTGGGAGGAAATACATCAGCAGGCCTTTCTTTTGAAGTGTCTCTGGATAGACTAGAACTTCTAACCTTTTGATTCACAGCTGTTTGCACCACTTAGTCCAAGAATAATGACAACAAACATTTACTTCACACTTACTGCGTATCAAGCACCAAATTATGCCCTTTGTATGTATTAATTCACATAATACTTACAGTGTTGTGACCACGATCTCCATTGCACAGATGGCAAGGGGACATGAAGTGACCTTCATGATGAAGGCATCAGATGTGAATCAGACTTTGAATATGAAGCAATACAATTTTCCTTTGATTCCAAGGTCTTTCTTGGGACATTCTTCTATAATATATATACTTTCTCTGTTCATGATGCGAGGTTTTTAATGTGTATATGGTGTTATATAGTTTGCAACTATATATAGTTTCTGTTGTATTTCCTCGTGTTCATTTGGTGAATTAGAATACTAATAGTTTATTGAAGCTAATTGTCTCATTTGATCCTTTATACAACCCTGAAGCACGTGACCACCACTTTAAAGCTAGGGGAACTGGGGTTTAGCATGACTAAATTAACTTAGCCAGCTAGCAAGAGCAAGGAGATCTAACCCTTGTTACTGACCACGATTTCCATGTCCAAACTCCCAAGGCGTTTTTCTGGAGAGCAGGGTAAGGTCTCTAAATCCATTTATTCATTCATTTCTTCATTCTACAAATGTTGGTTGAGGATCTATTATTTTCTTTGCTTTGGCTATCTAGGGACTGATGGCCCCTCAGACTGACTAAGATCCCCTATAGTTATACGTTTGTGCGTGCGCATGTGTGTGCGTACACCCCGCCCCCCAATTCAGTAAATGCCAAGGGACAGCAGATAAGCACAGTGAACAACAAGTATTCTAGACCCAGCAGAGATTGAAATCTCTGTTTCAGCAGAGTTTGAAAGGTTTCTTGGAGCAAGTGGCACTTGAGTGAGGGTCTTGATGTCTGGGCAGTATCAGGCCAGTGGAGGCCAAGCTGTGCAGAGCTAGTACACTAGATGCTCTTGGATGAAGTTAATTTTATGTGTCTGTAATTAATGAGTGGCTGGATTGTGAGGTAGAAATCCTCCCCCCAAACCAGGCCACTCCTTCATATGGCAGGGGCTTTAGCTGTAGTAAAAGATGACTTTGATGAACAAGGTAAAGGCAGAAGTGGGGAGGTGGTTTAAGAGAGGAGGTGGCACCCACAAACAAGAGCTCTAGGTCACATAGTCAGGATATTTTTTATTTATTGAGGATATTTTTAAGAACAACTCACCAGTCCTCCTTACTGTCAACATGGATAAGTTGGTGAGGTGCATAAATGCATCTGAGAGTTCTAATTCCTGTAACGTTCCACAACCTCAGATTCTGAGAGGGGCTCCTATTTCGTGGGCTTATTCCCTCTGTGGATCGTTTTGACCCTTCAGGAGGTGGCTGAGAAAGTGGTAGCATCTGTTTTCATTCTTCCCTAGTTCCTTGGCCCCCATATGTGTTGAGGTTGGTGGTACTGTCTCCACAGAGCCTGGGGACTGTGATAGACTTTCAAGAAAGTCAGTGCGCGAAGAGAATTTAATTCTGTGAAAAAGTAGATTTGAGAGCGTGTGTGGTTTTTGACACCAGGTGAAGCGCTTCTGCGTTGATGTTTGAGTTGGCAAAGAAGAGCAATTTTGCCTTTCTGTTGTATTTTAGTAGGTGAGTACTAAAATAAAAACCGTGGTACTTTCTTACTGTTTATTTAGGAAGATGAATGTTGTGTGAGAGAGCCTCCTTATATCCTCCCCAGGTAACTGGGTATCATTTATTTTTAACACTCCTGTTTTATAAAGATTAATGGCCAGCCATGTTGTATTTGCTACAAAGTCCAGTTGTCTTGTGTACTTTTCCTCTTCAAATCTGTTGATGAATCAAGTCTTCCTCCATTTTCAGCTGTTGTTTTGATCCATGAGAGAAGAAATGAGTGAGACTGGAGCAGGATGAAGTTAAACATAAATAAGATTTTGACATAAGGAAAGAGTTTAGACTTTCTGCCTCTGGAGGGTTCAGACCAGGACATCTATCTGTCGTTTGATGCTCTTTTTTGTACGAGGGAGATGCTCTGGGTGCCCTCTCCACACCTCTGTAAATGTCAGACTTCTCAGTTCTGAGATGTTTCACCTCACAGAAAATAAACTTAAGGTAGGGGCTGACCAATGGCTTAAGACTCTGGAGATAAAAAGTAAAATCAAATCTGTTTGTTGTGGAGCTGGTTTCAACTCATAGTAACCCCACAGGACAGGGTAGATCTGCCTCATTATATTTCTAAGACTGACATCTTTATAGAATTAGACTGCCACATTTTTTTTGGTGAGCGTTCAAGCACTCCAGCCACTGCTTTGACTCAGAGTCTCGCGACCACCTTTTGAACTATTGTAGGGCTTTGGTGGGTGATTTCTGTTTGCCTTGGGTGGTGGTTGTTTTGAAAGTGGCATGAAATAACAGTGCTGGGCAGCTCAGATGGCCTCTCAGCTTCCGTTTTGTTAATAGCTTAGAACAAGGCCACAGCGCTGATAGAGCAGGCCACTTGTGATGTGGCCGGTCGGGGCACTGCTTGAGCCAGCAGGAGACACTAAAAATAAACTTTCATTTGAAAATATGAAATATTCATTTCTAACCACCCCCCCCCAGCAGGCACACCCTCCCGTTAATGGTGTGAGATTCTCTTTATTATTTGGTGGGTTGGGAATTTGAGTTTTCCCATGGCTCAGTAAATCCAGGCCATTGCGTGCTGATCATCTCCGCATTTAAATCCTTTGAGTGAATGAGCAGGCTAGCTCAGGGCAGTGGCCAAATTGTCTGACTATGGATTGCCTGGGGGGCCTTTCCCACTTTTCAACTGGGTTTCTGTCTTGAACGCATCCCCTGGTTTGAAAGGAGTCCTGGTGACGCAGTGGGACAGTGCTGACTGTACCAAAAGGTTAGCACAGTTTACACCCACCCGGCTGAAACTGATGCCATAGCTCCTAACAAGCAGTGACCACCTGGCTTGAAAGAATCAGGCCAAATGCTAGTGAGTGATGTCGTTCTAATCAGCATTATTTTAAGAACAAGGACATATTAGAATATATGTTTATGAATGACAGTCAAACTAGTTTTTGGCTACTTGGGGTTTTTTGATGTTTCTGCTGTTAGAGACTATTGCCATCGAATTTTATTGCTGCATAATATGATTTAGAGTATATTAACATAGAGCTGAAAGAAAATACTACTTCTCATTGCTTACTAAATTATCCAAAAGGCTCTACAGTAATTTTTTTTTTTTTTTTACTTTTCCTTCCGTAAATGAGCTGTCATTCTGGTGTATGTAGGTCAGTGAGGCAGAACTGACACGATGGGCCCTAACGACAATAACAACTAATGAGTTTGTTAAGGGGAAGGATTGGATAAACTAGGTTTTACCGGTAGGTTTACTTCTTCATAATGCTATTTCTTAGTTTATGTTTGCAGAAAGATGTGAATTAAATAGGGAAGGCTAGGTTATGCCACGGCAGCAGCTACCACCGCCTTTTTACTCCCAAACTTAGGGGCTAAAGTCATCATTAGTTTTTCTTTTCTTTTTTTATTCTTTCTTCTGTTAAGACTTCACTTTGAAATGTAAACGTTCAGGATAATTTGGAGTTTCATACTGTAACATTATATTTGTTTTTTTAGCTTATTGAAGTTGTGACATGACTTGATTGTGATTGATGGCTGCACAGTGACTGTCGGTCATGGGGGGTGGCTTTCTAGCTCCTACAGCAGGCTCAGCTTTGGCAAAAACTTCCCAAGAGATTGTCTTCATTTTCTAGCATTGCTGTAACAGAGACACCACAAGTGGATGGATCTAACAAACATACATATACTCTCTTACAGTTTCAGAGGATAGAAGTTCAAATTCAAGTTGCCCGCTCTAGGAAGAGGCCTTCTCTGTCGGTTCTGGAGGACCGTGTTGTTTCCTTCTGCATCTGTTGACCCGATGTTCCTCATAGTTCTCCATGTGTCTTGACCTTTCCAGCACAGGGACATGAAACAAAAAGATGCCTTCTACCCCTGGTGATTCGTTCTTGGTGGTACTGAGGTTTCCTCCTCCCGAATCATGAATCATTGTCCTCACAAGAGATAAAAGGTGTTATAGACCACATGCAAGGGAAACTCCTTAGATCAGATTGGGGTTGTGATGAGATTAAGGGGTGCTAGTTTATCAGATCATGGGGGATCTTTATATAGCTTCCACATTATATCATTACCTGCGTGTATTTTGGGTAGACAGAACTCAATCCATGACAAGGATAGTTATGGTTTTATTTACAGTCAGTTACAAATGAGGTCCGGGAGGGTTCCAAGCATGGGAGTCTCATGTCCCAAAGGAGATGCTGTTCTTGAATGCGAATCGATGTCTTTCCACACAAACTAAGCCTATTTTTTTACATTTGAGGTGCATTTAGGAAGCTCCGACCCTTCTCTCTGGCAGTCTGTATCTACTAGCGGCCCAGTGGGAGAGAAGAGGGTAACCTCCTCCCATGTGCTTGGCAGCCTTAGAATCTTCTGCAGTATCAGCTGTGAGTTAGTTCTGACTGGATGCATGACAATGAGTTGGACTTTTATTCTTTTTTAATTGTTTGTCTTTTTGTTTTGTTTTGTTTTACTTTTCTTTTTGTTTTTAGCTTTGAAGTACATTGAGGCTCCAGAAAATGCTTCGAGGAAGCCATCTTCTGGGTGGTAGTCCAGTGATCCAAGGCTATATCATCTGGTGATGCCTTCTTTACTGTGACCACCAATGAGGAAAAGAATGGCCTTAAGTGCCTTTTCTTTATTATTATTATTATTATTATTATTATTAATTTTAATGAAAATTTACAGAGACTTTGGATTTCCATTCATTCATTGTTGCACTTTTCTCCCTGCCCACTCCTGCCCGCCCCCCCCCAAGTACACTCTTCTCTTTGAAAAGTAAAAGAACAATTCTTTCATTGTTTTATAATCCCTCCCCCCAGGTCCATTCCACTATGCAGCCTTCATTCTAGACTCTTGTCATGAAATAATACCTAATCACATATCCCTTTTAAACAGTTTTCTCCCTCATCTATTGCAATGCAGTATACATTATTTATTCCATCTTTCTCAGTCTACCCCTAACCTCGATGTCAGTCCTGTTTTATAACAGTGGCACTATGCAGTATTTTTCCTTTTGTGACTGAGATATTTCACTCAGCATAATGTCCTCCAGGGTCACCCATTTTGAATAATATTGTATGAGTTCCTTGTTTTTCAGTGGAGCATAGTATTCCATTGTTGTGAATATACCAGAGTTTCTCTATCCATTCATTTTTTTGATGGGCACTTTGGTTGTTTCCAACTCCTTGCCATTGTGAACAAAGCCGCGATAAATATGGCTGTACATATATCTGCTTGGATGTCAGTTATGGTCTCTTTCAGATACATTCCCAGTAGTGGAATTGCTGGGTCAAATGGTATCTCTATTTGCAACATTTTGAGAAAGCGCCATACCTCCTTCCACAGTGGTTGCACTATTTTACACTCCCACCAACAGTGAATAAAGGTCCCAGTTTCTCCACAACCTCACAAGCATTTCTTGCTTGCTGTTCTGTTAAATTTTGCTAGTCTTACTGGGTGAGATGATAATCTCATAGTTGTTTTTATTTGCATCTCTCTTAGAGCTAGGGATTTTGAACATTTCTTTATGTGCTTTTTGGCCATTTGAGTGTCTTCTTTGGTGAAGTGTCTGTTCATAGCCTGTGCCCATTTTTCAATTGGATTGTTTACCTTTATCTTGTTGTGGTGTGAAGCGCCTTTTCGTAGGATAATACACTCTTGTTCCACTGTTAACACATTAGCCAGAGGTAGTCCCATGACCTTGGAAGAGCAAGGAGAGAAGAATACAAAGTATTAGGGTCCATCTACTCCCCACCAAAATCAGATCACGTGCGATGGAGTTGGTTATGACAGCTGGCAACCCCTTTATACATCAGTGTAGAAATGACCTCCATAGGGTATTAGTAACTGATCTTTTAGATAGATCACTAGGCCTTTCTGGTGAGGCGCCTCTGGACTCGTTAGCCTCTGACTATTCAGTTAGCAGCCAGCCATGTTGCTGCTGTCCAGTAGCAGCAACACAGCTGCTGGTACTGGAAGTGTGAGCATAAGCTTAACATGTTGTTAAGTGCCATCAAGTTGCCTGCGACCCATAGTGACCTTCTTAAAATCCATTCTTGCTTCCATACAGCCTGGGGAATAATGGCCTTAATTTACAGTATCTGGGAAGATCCTTTATGACTTTTGACTAGGAGTTAGATACCATAATTTGTTGACCAGATTTTGTATAGCTTTCAAGCTAAGATTTCTTCTTCTTTTACATTTTTAAAGTGTTAAAGAAAAGAAAAAGTTGAGTATTATTTCATGACATGTGAAAATGATCTGGAATTCACAGTTCACTGTCCATAAATAAAGTTTTATTGGAACCCAGCCACATTAACTTATTTACATATTGTCTGTGGCTGCTTTCACACAGCAACCACAGAACTGAGTAGTTGTGACAAAGAGTATATGACTTGCAAACTGGTATTTTTATTACTTGGTCCTTCACAGAAAAAAACCCTCCAATTGCTAACCTCAGCCTTGGCATAGAACTTCTTACCATCTCACCTTACCTTTGAAAAATCCCCAAATCTGCAGCCATGGGTAGCTTCCCATTTATGGCAGTCCTCCATTGGATTTCCAAGACTGTGCATCTTTCTGGGAGGAGGCTGCCTACCTTTTTCCCTTCGAACCATTGACTTTCTGGTTAGCAGCTTCGCACGTTACACACTTTACCACCAGGGCTCCTTTTAAGCTTATTAACTCTTTCAAAATGAACTCATTGCCTTTGAGTCAGAACCAACTCATAGCTGACCCTCCAGCAGGTTTCCAGAGGCTGTAAACTGCGTGAGAGCAGAGTGCTCATCTCTCTCCCAGGGAGTGACTGGTGGACTTGAACCACTGGGCTTTGAGTTGGCAGCACAACTCCTTACCCACTAGGCTATAAGGACTCCCATATAAGCTTCTTCAGGAGAATTAATTAATTCATTCACTTATTCATCTTTGTGTCTTCAGTTACTTCAGCTCAGGGAATATCTAGTTGGGAAGAGAATGTAAATTAGGTCAGGGGGTTATGGGCCAAAAGCAGCCGGATATCTTTTTTGTATATAAAATTTTATAGGAGCATGGCCAAGCTCTTTTGTTTACATATTATCTGTGGCTGTTTTTGTGCAGAGTTCAGTAGTGGCATGCTAAAGTATTTATCTGTTCCTTTACAGAAAGTTTATTTCTTGTCCCCTCAACCCAAATGGCAATAGTTCTCACAAAATTATAAGCTTATACTGAATACCTCTACACTAGTATTCCTGTTCTAAGCAGTGATGATAGTGATGATAATAAATAGATTAATAATAATAACAACTAATACTTAATATAAGGAGCTCTAATGATTTAGTCTGTAGTGTGTTGGGATCCCCCAAAGGCTGCAGGTCTAGCGTTTTGAATCTACTAATGGCTACAAGATATGGGCAATCACTTCCTGTTGCAGTTTGCAGCCTCAGAAGCCTGATGGAGGGTCAGTACATGAGTCAGAGCCAAGTTGACAGCTGTGAGTGAGTGAACAATTTGCAATTGGAATATATATTCTATTTTTGTATTTATTAACTTCTCATTATTTTGTTGAGCAAAGTACTATTGTTGGGGAGCATCAATGGTTCAGGGGTAGACTTCTCACCTCCAATGTGAAAGATCTAGGTTTGATCCCCAGCCAATGAATTTCATTTGCATGCACACCCACTTGCCAGTGGAAGCTTCCATGTTGCTGCCTGTGATGCTGGACAGATTTCAGTGGATCTTCCAAACTCACATGACCTACTGAAAGTCAGCCTGTGAAAACCCTCTGATCACAACCATCGGGTCTGTTTTGCATGCGTTCGCCATGAGCCAGGGACTGAATCAGAGGCAGCCAACAACAACACTATTATACGGATTTCACAGATGAGTAAACAAAGACAAAGAGAATTTAAGTAATCTGCCCACTACCACGCCACTAAAAAGTTATAGAGCTGACATTCTATCATTTATACTCTTTACTAGAGCCAAATATCTACAAAATACCATAAAGATTAAGGAAATATTCTAGTGTAATTTGTGAAGACACCATTTAATGATATAAACTACACATGTAAAAGACTGGCAAGGACAGATAGAGGAAGAGGGCTGATGGAGATGGGATGTAGGGTGATACTTGGAAGATGAAAGCCTGGTTTGTTCAAGCGAGATTGGAGAGTCTGCTTGTAAAGCAATGAACAGGAACTGAGTCACAGAAACTAGAATGGGGACCAGTTGATGACAGAAATAGCAGCCAGATGACAACATGGGTGTTAGGAATACTAGGGTAGAAGTTTAAGTGATAAAATGTGGCTTCCTCCTAGACAGTCTCAAAACTGAGACAGAGGCTGCTGGACTCAACAGCTTGAAGCCCTCAGGCTCATGATGTCCATAGAAGTGATCCTCCTAACTGGGTGGGGAACATCTATCTAACATCTGTGAAGAACAGCTATAGATATTATCCAACAAAGTTTATATGGACTTTCCATTTTGTTTTATAATCTTTTTAGAAACCTACAGAAAGCATGGTGTTTATTCTATTTTTCAGGTAAGTAACAGAATCAAAGGAGTTTTAATAACTGATGCAAATCCTAGGACAAAACTTGAAGAGGTCATGCTCCAAGGCTGGCTGGCTAAACCTCTATACTGAACGACTTGAGTAAGTTTGTTTGAAGAGTGTATGTTGGTAGAAATCTGGAGCTTTAAGTTCAGCAATTCAGAAGCCGTTTCAGAGGAGGTGAGGGATCTTTCTGTGTGGTGGACTGTCCATGTCAGTACATCATGTAGTCTTCCTTATGTTCTCACTACCACAGGGAACTGTGATCCCTGTCATGCTTGATCTGCTCATGAATGTAAATTTAGAATCAGGTCTGGGCTTAACAAATACTTTTTAAAAGTGCAAAATAGATTAAATATACAAAGAAATATGTGATTTGTATATGATTTGTTCCCACAGCTTAAAGAAAATTAAATGAGCATTGTTTATTTGAAAAACCAAATCACTTGCCATTGAATTGTCTTGACTCATGGCAGTCCCCAGTGTGTCCAAGTAGAATTGTGCTCCAGAGAGTTTTCAACGGCTGCATTCTTGGAAATGGATTATCAGATTTTTCTTCCATGGTACCTCTGTTGTTATTGTTATGTGCTATTGAGTCACTTGTGACTCATAGCAGCCCTATGTACAAGAGCCCTAAACCCTGCTCTATCCTGTGCCAACCTTATTGTCTCTAATACACCTACCTCCATTACCCCAGTCACTGAATTGATCCATCTTATCAGCGGTCTTCCTCTTGCACTATCACTTCATCCTCCCAAATATGATGTCTGTCTCCAAGGACCAGTCCCTCCTTGTGACATGTCCAAAGTATGTCCAACCAAGCTTCAGAATTCTTGCCTCTAAGGAGCATCCTGGTTTCATCCTCTCCAGGATGAACTTGTTTATTCTCCTAGCAGTCCATGGCATATTCAGCACTCTTTTCTAATACCACAGCTCCAAGGCATCAATTCTCTTTCTATCATTCCTAGTCGTTGTCCAGCTCTCTGACACATAGCATGCAATTGTGAAGACTATGGCCTGCATCAGGCACACCTTAGTCCCCAGACTAACATCATTGCTCTTCAGTACTCTAGAGAAGTCCCTGACAGCTGACTTTCCCAATGCAATTCATCTTTTATTTCCTGACTGCTAGTAACAAAAGTGTTAATTGTGGAGCCAGCCAAACTAAAGCTGTCAACAATCTCAATCTCTTCACCATCTATCATGATGTTGCCAGTAGGCCTAGTGATGAGAATCTTCGTTTTCCTGATGTTAAGCTTCAATCCATATTGAAGGCTGCTGTCCTTGACCTTCTGCAGCAAGCTCTTTAGGTCCTCCTCAGTTTCAGCAAGCAGGGTTGTGTCATCTGCATAACACAGATTGTTGATAAGTCTTCCTCCAATCCTGATGCCACATTCCTCCTCATACAGCCCAGCGTCCTGGATGATCTGTTCTGCACGTAGATTGAAAAGAGTACCTCTAGGGAGCTCTGGTGGCCTAGTGGCAAAAAGCTGCACTGCAATCCCAGAGGCATACGGTTCGAATCTTCCAGATACTCTGCTGGGGAAGGAGGGACAATGTCTTCCTCCTGTACCAGTCAGATCTGATTTGATGGTACACACACACACAAAATAATAAAATAAGGTTTTTTAAAAAAAAAAAAGAAAGAAAAGAGTACCTGTAAGTGGACTAGAAATGACAGGCTTTCCGTCACCAGCAGGGAATGGATTGACCATGGGCACTACTCAGGGACTCCATTATCTTTTTACCATCTCAATAAATTATTTGAAGCTATCCGGGTTTTCTTTTTAAGATACATAGAAATATTCAAAGACTAGGGAAGATAAGCCTCAGAGTATGCAAATCTTGGGAACTGAGTTCCTGATTCTGGTTTTAGGATTCTCCAACTTAGAAGAGGTAGATTATACTGCTCTACTTTCTTTCCAGCTGGCACCTCTTTTCCTAACCCTGGAACAGATGATTGCTTCAGAACATGAAGGCCCTTCCCTGGACAGCCACACATGGCCTGAGATGGGGAGGATGAGGAAAGATGCAGATGGTGCTGCTTGCCAGTGGTACCATTATTGGGACATTATCTTGCTTTCCTCACACGTTGATTTTCTCATTTACAGAGTAGGACTGACCATACCTATCATTCAGCTAGTGTAAGGATTGGGAGGATGAAATGTGGTCATTTCTGTTAAAGCACTTAGAGAAAGCTTGGTGCTGGTTTGACTCATAGTGATTCTCCATCAGTTTTCAAGGCTGTAAATCATAATAGGAAGAGACTGATTATCTTTCTTCCATAAGCCTGTGATGAATTTGAATTGTTAGAGATATGCAGCCTTGCCTTCCTTGTAAATATTAGCTTCTATTAAAATCTTTATTGTTTTATGCTTGGTGCTTGTACGAAAAAAGGAACATGGTCCAGTCCTTGTCATTCATACACTTGAGTCCTTTATTTCTCAAAGCCCAGGTGCATATCAAAGACTCTGATTATTAATAGTCATGAGAATAACCTTACTAAGGAACCTTACTGACACAGTGGCTAAGTGCTTGGCTGGTAACCCAATTGTCAGCGGTTTGAACCCACTAGCAATTCCTCAGGAGTTCTGCTTCAGTCAAGATTGCAGCTTAGGAATCTCTATGGAGAATTCAGCCCTATCCTATATGGTTCATTGAGTCAGAATCAGCTGGATGACAAGCAGCCACAGCATCAGCCTCCTTAGCCCAGAAGACCTTAACCCTTCCTTTCAAATTAACAGACTTCCAAGTCATGTGTTAGTCCTGTTGCTGGAACCCCTCCATCTCTTGTCCATTGTGGTCACTTGATCACTCAACAGGAGGCTGGGAACTTGGGTCTGCAACTCACTTAGGGTATAACCTTGGCCAAGTCCCCAGGGCTCCCATCTCTAAGATAAGGGAGGTAAAAACAACAGATGCCATCTCGTTTGGACTCCAGGCTAATCTCTGTTGTGGATGACTTTTAATTTTCTTCTCATATTATCACATTCTCCCTATTCTCTCTTTAATGCATTTTTTTCCCTCAGCAAACATTTCTTGAGCACCCACTGGCAGTTTGAACACAAAGATGACTAAGATCCTAGAGGGTCTCCTGTTTTAGTGGAGAAACCAGAATCAATGACCTCTTTTAGACCAGATCTCACCAGTGCTGCATATTATAGGAAAATTCCACTGGCAGAATACAGATGCTGCTTTTGCCATAATGCAGATAGATTTGTCTTCAAAACAGCTATGAGATATCATCTCACCCCAGCAACAATAGCAAAATTCAACAGAGCGGCAAACAACAAATGCTGGTGAGGTTATGGAGAGGTTGGAACTCTTATTCACTGTTGATGGGAATATAAAATGGTGCAACCACTCTGGAAGGCAGTCTGGCGCTTTCTCAAAATGTTGGAAATAGAAATACCATTTGACCCAGCAATTTCACTACTAGGAATATAACCTAAAGAAACTATAACTGTTGTCCAAACAACACACCCATGTGTATTGCTGCGTTAGTCACAATAGCAAAGAGATGGGTGCAACCCAAGTGCCCATCAACAAATGAATGGATAGAAAAACTATAGTATATTCACAAAATGGAAAACTAAAAAATAAGGAACTCATAAAACATTACACAACGTGGGTGACCTTGGAGGACATTACGCTGAGTGAAATCTTTCAGTCACAAAAGGACAAATACTGCATAACACCACTGTTAAAAAACAGAACTGATATGGGGTTTGAGAGGAAGCTAGGCAAGAGTGGATAAATAATGAACATTGTTTTGGAACAGATGAAGGGAAGAACTGTTTAAAAGGAATATATGATCATTATTTATATGAAAACAGAATAAGAGGTGCATTGCAAAGTGGACTGGGGCACGGAGGGAGGAAGTTGTGCAACAATGAATGAATATTTTTTTTAAAAAAGAACAGAAAAAGAAAGTGACCTGGTAGAGGGGAAAGGAAGGACAAGAGAGTAACATATGCAACAATGAATAAATAAAAATCCAACTTTACTGTAAACTTCCATTAAATAAAACAATTTTTAAAACTCAAACAAATAGATTTATCTTTCAGTTAAGATCTTTGGGGGGGACCCTTTCTCCTTAGATTGACAGCCTCATTGTTTCCTATTAGCTTACCTGTATGAACGCAACTCTTTATCCCTTCCAACTGGTAACCATTTACATCCAAGGGCAATGCAGTGTGACATGCGAAACCTTTATTTTTTGGAAGCTTGACTCCCAGACCTCAAGGATACAAATTTTGGGAATTGCTAGTTTTGAGATCTTTAAAGGTGATTATCTTTGCTGGTTTTACATGATTTTTCAGCCATCTTTTTAAACCTAAAACACATCACATTTTTTATGCATGCATGCACCTTTAAATCTAACATAGCATACTCAAATTACTTATTATTTTTTTTAGCCATCTGGTTTTATTAACCAAGAACTTGAGAATCACAATAAATTTGTGTTGTGGTGAAACCCATAAGTAATAAGAATAACCACTGACATTCAGCTACTGGGTAACCTTTGTATAAAGCATTATATTTATGGCAGCAAGGAAAGTACTCCCTTTTAAAAAAAATTCTGTACTTGGAGCAGTAAGTACTCAGCTCTTTTAACTGCTCAGAGTGTGGCATATGCAGCTACAAAATTGGATGTCCTTGCTTTCTTCTGTTTTAACTCCTTCCCTGGCTAAATTCTCGTATGTGTATTTCCACTTACCTGTCATCACCCAGCATTGTCACTATTGCCCAAAGAAAGAATACATTTCTTACATTTCTCGACTTCCATTTCTGTATCTCTTTCTCTGGAAGAGGTTTATGTTGTTTGTCACCACTGAGTCAATTCTCACTCACTATCCAGCCCTATATATTCAGAGTAGAACTCTCTATAGCATTTTCAAATCTCTGATATTTCAAAAGCAGATTGTAAGACTTGTCTTCCATGGTGTGAACAGGCTGTGGTTGTTTACCATTGGGTCAGAATCAAACCATAGCTAACCCTCCAGCAGGTTTCCAGAGGCTGTTAATCACAGGAGATGATTGCCCATCCTTCTCCTTCAGAGAAGCTGGTGGCCTCGAACCACGTGCCTTTGGGATTGCAGCACAGCTTCTTGCACTAGGCCACCAGAGCTCCCTTGAACAGCCTACTTGTAGTTAAGTGCTTAACCACTTCTGCCACCCAGGAGCCTCTTATTGAATAGGCTGAGTTGCTCAAATTCACTGTACGAAAACATTAATTTATGTGAGTTTCCCAGGAAACATCACCTTGGAGTCATTCACATTGCACTCTTTTGCGCCATTTTTGTTTGTCCTCACTCCTTACATGATTCTTCTGTTTCTGCATTCTCTATACACTTCATCGCTTTCCTTTCCCAGGGCTACTGCTACTGCTTTAATTCATATAACTTACTGGGGCAGCGAAGGAAAGGAAGACTTGCAGTGAAATGGGTTGACATGTTAGGTTTTAGCACAGCAGAGATTGTGACGGTACCACAAGATCGGAAAGGGCTCGCTGTGTTTTTCACATAGGATTGTCTTCCTTGACCTATTGTACTTTCTTAACTGTCAGGCTCATTTATGCCTTAACTCTCAGACAAATCACCAATTTTTTCCTCTCTAAAAATGGAATTTGATCATCATTGCCTACAAAAAATTCAGTTGACAACCTGTCAAAGTTTCCTCCAAACGTACTCTCTCCTATCTAACCTCATCACCTATTATATCCTTTAAAAACTTCAATAACCCACTGCCAGTCAGTTCCATCTCAGTCACCCTCCATCCGGCTTCCAAGGTGGAGGCTGCCCATCTTACCAGGGAGGAGTGGCTGCTGGATCTGAGCTGCTAACTTTTTCCTTAACAGCCCAGCACCTTAGAACCACACCAGTAGGACCTCCTTCAATAAATCCTGTTATCTCAGCCACCCTGACAGCTTATCTTTTTCAGAGTGGGTCATGCACCTTTTTAATGTCACCACAATCTTTGGCTATGCTTTTACTTTCCCTGCTTGTGTAACCCTACTTGTCCTTTAGAATTTAACATCACTCTCATCTTGAAGACATTTTCGTTGAAATGTGTCATCACCAAAAAGGAACTAATAGGTCTATTAGTGGATTGAATTGTGTCTCCTAGAAAATGTGCTGTAAATCCTAACCTCTGTGCCTGTGGATATAATACCGTATGGGAATAGATTGTCTTTGTTATGATGATGAGGCAGGATTAGAAGAGGGTGCCTTTTGAGTCAATCTCTTTTGAGATAGGAAAGCAATTAAAATACTCAGTAGCAAGGAGAGGGATTAGAGGCAGGGAGAGAGATGGCAACTGAGTTCTGAAGCTCAAGAGAGTTTAAGACCCAAACACTTAGAAATGAATATTTTTGTTAAAGCCACCTACTTGTATTTCTACAAGATTCTTTCCCATTCCTGAATCACTTTGTTGAGGAGCTCTGGTGGCCTGGTGGTAAGATGCTTTGCTATAATCCCAACGGCATGTGGTTCATAGTCCACCAGCTGCTTCACAGGAGAAGATGGGCAGTCTCCTCCTGTGAGATTTACTGCCTCTGAAAACCAGCTGGAGGGTCAGCTAGGGGTCGATTCCAGCCCAGTTCCAACTCGATGGTACGACATCAAATCACTTGGCTAGGGAGCAGTGGTGGCCTAGTGGTAAGAAGCAGCGCTGCCATCCCAAAGGCACAAGGTTTGAATCCACCAGCTGCTCTGCAGTAGAGAGATGAATAATTACCTCCCAGTGTGATTGATTTCTTGCCTCTGAAAACCCTCTGGAGGGTAAGCTATGAATGAGTCAATTCTAATTCAGTAGAAGATACCCAACAACAACAACAACAATCACTTTGCCAGGGAGCTCTAGTGGCTAGAAGCTAGTGGTAAGGAGTTGAGCTACCTTAAAGTCAAGTGGTTCAAACCCACTAGCTATTCCACTGCAGGAAGAGGGGTAATCTCCTCCCGTATCATTTACTGCCTCTGGAAACCTGCTGGAGGGTCAGCAATGAGTTGAATATGCTTGAGGGTACAACAACAATCACTTTGCTAGGAGCTCCGGTGGCATAATCTGTAGCAAGTTGCCCTAACCCAAAGGTTGCTCATCTTTGGTGGTTCAAATCCACTAGCTGCTCTGCAGGAGAAAGATGAGCCATAAATCCTGTTATAATTTACAACCTTGAAAACCAGACTGAGGTTCACTCTGAGTTGGTACCAACTAGACAGTAGTTAATTTTTGAATTAATAGTTTTGTTTGGCTTCCCTGAATTTCATTGTCTTGAATTAGAAATTTATCTTTTACAGGAGCAGTGAGTGTGTGATATGAGGTAACCTGGGTTTGCTGTGATGCTGAACCCTATGCCATGGGGATATCAAATACCAGAATGGTTTCCCATTGTGGACAGTGTTTGGTGGAGCTCCCAGTTGTCAAACAGGTTTGGAAGCATGAGTGGCATCCACTTCTTAAATGACATGCCTCTGTAAACTCTATGAACTTGGAGAAACAGTGATAGCCATGGAAAGGCATTAGGTCTTTTGTTGATAGAGTTGCTATGAGTCGACCTC
Source organism: Elephantulus edwardii (assembly GCF_000299155.1). NCBI lineage: Eukaryota > Metazoa > Chordata > Mammalia > Macroscelidea > Macroscelididae > Elephantulus > Elephantulus edwardii. The sequence goes on along the minus strand of NW_006399921.1, from coordinate 631,349 downwards.
AATTTTGGGCAATCATCACCACTACCACCACCACCAGCAAGAGTATGATAGTTGGGATTTTGTTTTTTACTTTACTGCTTAAAAAAATATCAATAGTTTGAACTCAGCAGCAATTCTCTAAGAGAAAAGACCTGGCTGTTGTTAGGTGCTGGTCAGTTAGAACTGACTTGTAGCTAGCCCTCTAGTGGGTTTTCAGAGGTCGTGAGTCTGACAGGAGATTGCCTTTCTTTCTCCCATGGAGCAGCTGGTAGATTTGAGCCATGTGACTTTGGGTTGGTGTGAAGCTCCTTAGCACTAAAGCACTAGAGCTCCAGGAAGCCCTACAGAGCAGTTCTACTCTGTTGTACAGGGTTGTTTGTGAGAACAGTGTAAGATTGTACTTTTTACAGTGCTTTACACGTGGCTGATGCTCGAAAATATTTGTTGGATGATTGATTGCACTCTTGTATTTGTATAGTCCTATTTGGTTTTCAGAGTTCTCTTATTTCCTCTTTGTTGAAAATCTGAATTTAAACAATTTCCGAGTTTCCGAAGATTTTTTAAAAGAGAAAATAATTTTAATTCATTCTAATTTTCTTGCATATTTGTTTTGTTTGCAACACAAGTTATTTATGGGCTTTGTGGAAAAAAAGATAGAAAATATGAAGAGTCAAAATAACAAAAGAAATCTGCCATAATACTGATTCTCAGATCTTTTTAGTTAATAGTTTATATCTTCAAGCTCTTTCCCCATCATTTTATACATATAAATATATGTTGTTGTTGTTATGTGCCGTTGAGTTGTGTAATGACTAATTCATGTATATATTGTTAGGAGATTAACAATATCAGGACTTGTTTCTCTTTATTTGTTTTGGGTTTTTTTGTATTGGAGGTGCTTTAAAAGTTTGTATACATTGTGTTTCATACTATTCTTCATTCACATTGTGTTTCATACAATCATTATCATGATTTCTGTAATTATTTAGAAGGGTAGCATTTCAAGTGTCTATCATTGTTTGCTCCAAAGTCCTTGTCCATTTGGCATTTAGTTTATTTCTAATTTTTCAGTATTAAAAGCAATCTTATAACTAATATTCTTCAAACAAAAATCTCTAAGTCACATTTCTGGGTCAAAAGCTTTTCTGATGCATATCACCAGTCCCTGGGAGAGGTTGTTCCAATTTACATACCCACCAGCACTTTGGGAGAGGTGCTTATTTCCTCCTCTGGCCTTTCTAGCCTCAGTGTTGCTATTCCTTTTAGTCTTTGCCAATCTGATATCCCAAAAGCAGTATTTCACTGCTACATTATTTGCATTACTTTGATCATTGAGAGCATGCCTTTAATTTCCTTATTATGATTTATATTTCTTCTATGAATTGCCTTTTTTTCTGTTTTCCCCCCCAGTTCCCACTAAAGGATTTTTCTTTTTCTTTGCACAGAACTTTAAAAAAAAATAAAATTATGAACGTCTGTCACACATTTAACTATTTCCCCAGAGTTTCTTTTGGCTTTTAACGTAACTTCAGGTTGATTTTTAGTTCACAGACTTTTTTATTAATTTATTTTAATTAAGTCTTAAAAATTTCTGTGATTTACAAATCATACTGTTTTTTCATATGATTATTCCTAGACATTTTATTTTAGCACATTAATTACCATTTAGTGTGTAATTAATGAATTACAATGCCTAATCAGGGAGCTCTGGTGGGTTAGTGGTAAGGAATTGGACTGCCAACCGAAAGGGATGTGGTTCAGGACCACTAGCCGCTCTGTGGGAGAAAGGTGGGCATTCTCCTCTCAAGTGATTTACTGTCTCTGAAAACCTTGTGGAGGGTCAGCTGTGGGTTGATTCTGACTCCAAGGTATGCAACAACAGCATCCAGACAGTAGGGAATGCTTGTAGCTTAGTTGTAAGGAGCTGCAGTGCCAGCCCAAAGACTTGAATTTCAAATCCACCAGCTGTTCCACAGGAGAAGAATGGCCATTTCTTCCCATGTGATTTATTGCTTCTGGACTCCCTGGAGAGTCAGCAATGAATTGGTTCCAGCCCAAAGGTACACAACTGCAACAATCAACTAGTACAAAAGCTTTATTTTATTTTACTGAGCGACAGTATACAAATCATATTTCTTTCCATATAATCATTCGTGGGCATTTTGTTTTGTAACGTTGCCATTGATTAATGTAATTATTTAATTGCAATGTCTAATCAACCATTTACTGCTTTCCCTTCACCCAACTTATCTATTTATTAATTCCTACTCTCCTTTCCATTCCTTCCCAAATCAAGTCAGTCACTCTTTCCTTCTGTGATATCTTTGATTTTATTCACAGAAAGTTCATCCCTACCTTTAAAAGTATACACACTCACCTTTGCTTCATTTGAATTCTTCTCTCATTTGGTTTTCTGCATAATAAACTGGTGCATTTTGATATAAAACTATGTCTATTTTTATATAATCTGAATGACAAAGTCTTCACCTTGGGCTAAAAAGGACTGCGACAGGTTTTGTTCATTTTCCTTGCCTCAGAGTAGCAAAGCCAGCAACCAGATGAGTTGCTGTTTTTAAGAGTGGAATGGGATACCACTTCCCATCACTTGTTCACATTCTTAATAATGTTTTTATTGTGTACCAATTACTTGTTAATGATACCTATCTCAATAGGTGTCATTGGTTTAAGGAAGACATGAGTTTGCAGATGAGACATACTTAATGAATGAAGAGTCTGTATGTTTTACTGAGTGAATATTGTTGTTGTTGTTGTTATATTCTCTTGAGTTGCCTGCCACTCATAGCAACCCTCTGAAGCCTGTCCTGTCCTGACCCAGACTCCAACACACCTACCCCCTTTGCCCCAGTTACTGTATCAATACTTCTCATCTGGGTCTTCCTCTCCTGTGCTGTTCTTCTACCCTTCCAAGCATGGTCTGTCTGTAAAGACTGGTTCCTCCTGGCCATGTGTCTAAAGTATGTGAAATGGAGGGTCCAAATCCTAGCTTCCAAGGAGAAACTTGGTTTCACCCTTTTCAAGACAGACTTACTTGTTGGGTTTGTGTGTGTGGTCCATGATATGTTCACTGAGTAAATAGTGATGTAAATAGTGATTGCTAGTTATTGAGGATAGTTATTGCAGTAGCAAGATGGTAACAGTTCCTCTATTTGAGCAGGGTCTTTGTGAAGCCCAACAGTATGTGGGAAATGTAGAGGAAGGAACAAGTTATGGTAAGATTTAAAAAGATGGCAGTCTAAGGGTTAAGCTCTAGACAATGTGTAAGGTTCAAAGAGCTAAGATGCATATACATGTACATATATGCTGTACTGGAGAATAGCAAGGAATGCTGGTAAGTACAAGTAGTTCTGGAAGGTTTTCTGGGGCTGTCTCGAGAGCTGTGAAGGCAGGCTGAGACCTGGTAGAGTAGAACTTCAGAGTGAAGTCACTTTACCCCATGAAAATGGTGTCGACACCAGTGCAGATGCAAGAGTGAATGTCTTATTCAGAGCTGAAGCAGAGATTCCCTGAAAAGGATCTAGGAATGTGTAAATGTCACTAATATGCGAGGCCTCCAATGGTCAAGTAAGGCCTTGTAACATATTCCAACAACAGTTTTGTGCCTCCTGCCTCTGCTCTTTTCTTATTTGAAATAGTGGACTGTGTATGTTATTGTGTGTCCTGGTGTTCATTCTGACCATTGCAACCTTGTATAGCACAGTAGCAGTGCTCCATAGAACCTTCTGTATTGTCATCTTTACAGGAATTTATTTCCAAGCTGTCTGTCCCCTTGAGCTCCTGGTGAGTTCAGACTGCTAACCTTTCACTTAGCATTGAACCCTTAACTATTGTGACACTATGGCTCCTTTGTAAATTATATCCATTTGGTTCTTGATCAATGCAGGGCGTAAGAGTGCTCACTGCTCCCTCTTGCAAGGTCAAAAATCCACTTGTAGTCTTTGATTCCTCAGAATATTATTGCTGTTGTTAATCAGAAGCCTTATTGATAATTTAGTCAATGAACACGTGTTTTGCAAGTTACATGTATTAGATACCACACCCATATAAAAGCTACATTTTCAGGAAGAAATGTATATTCACAAAAAGTGCAAAGATTTTGGGCCTGTTGACATACCTGTAACAGCTTTACACATTTTGTTTTAATTTTTTACAATAGACCTTATTCTAGTTTCATTTACCTTGAAATGGCAGCCGCAGACCTCAGTCTATGGTATATCTGAAGCAATTCAGCTTGTAATGTCATGACTTTTCTTGGCTTCTTGGGAGCAGTTCCAGTATCACTCATGGCACTTATGGGGTCCATGATGTTATTCAAAGTTTCTCCAGCTTTACACTAAAGGCAGTGGAAAAAATAGGCAAGAACAATAAGAGGTCACTTTCTACTGCAATACACAATTTACATCACATAGAATTTTTTTTTTTTAGATCTGCCCATAAGTAGATCGACACAGTTCAAACCAGGGTTGTTCAAGGGTTATTGCATAAACATACACACATTTACATATGCATTTATGTTGTTATTGTTGCTAGATATCATAGAATCAGAACCAACTTTTTCTTTTTTTCTTTTATTTTTTATTTTTATTTTATTATTTGTGTGTACCATCAAATCAGATCTGACTGGTACAGGAGGAGATTGTCCCTCCTTCCCCGGCAGAGCATCTGGTGGATTCGAACTTTGCACCTCTGGGGTTGCAGTGCAGCTTCTTGGCACTAGGCCACCAGAGCTCCCCGAGAACCAACTCTTAAATGACCCTCCAGTGGGTTTTCAGAGATAGCAAATCTCATGGAAGGAGATTGCCCACCTTTTTTCCAAGCAGCCGCTGGTAGATTCAAATCATGTTCTTTTGGGTTGTCAGGGTTAGCTAAGCTACCAGGTATTATATACACACACATTTATTTACACATATATAAAAAATATATCATTTATATAATGCTTATGAAAACTATGAACTTTGATAAATGATAATAGTTATAGAAAGGCTTCAGGTCTTTTGTTCATAGGGTCGTTATGAGTTGGAGTCGTGCTCAACTCGATGGCAATAAAAAAAACATCATTTATATATACATATATATTATATAAATGAATGTATATAGGTTTTGCTGCACAATAGAGCAAATTCATTCTCATCAGGAGAAGAAAACTTTGAAGTCTAATAAGTTCCAGATGAAACTGACTGTTGATGTTATGCCATCAAGTTGCCTGTGACTCCTACTGACCCTATGTACAACAGCTCTGAAGCCTGCCCTGTCCTGAGCCAGTCTCACTGATTCCAACACACCTACCCTCCATTGTCCCAGTTACTGTATCAATCCATCTCATCCAGGGTCTTCCTCTAGATGAAAGTCCTTCAAGGATTAGTCCCTCCTGTCCACATGCCCAAAATATGAGAGATGGAGCTTCAAAATTCCTATCCCCCAAGGAGAAACTTGGTTTCTCCCTCTCCAAAACAGATCTGTTTGTTTTCTTGGCGGCCCATGGTATGTTTAAGACTGTTTTTAAGTACCACAACTCAAAGACATCAATTCTTCTTCTATCATCTTTAGTCATTATTCGGCTCTCTGATGCATAGCAAGTCATTTCAAAGACCATGGATTGGATCAGGTGCACCTTAGTCTCTAGACTGACATAATCGTTTCTTCTCAGTACTCTGGAAAGGTCCCTGGCAGAAGATTTATCTAATACAATTGTCTTTTGATTTCCTGACAGCTGGTGCCAATAGTGTTGATTGTGGGGCCCAGCCAGCTATAACTGTTAACAACCTCAATCTCTTCTCCATCTATCATGGGTGACTATAGATAGTTGAAATTTCAAACTCCTAGTGACACTGCCTGATAGAGTAGAAGTGCTTCATAGCGTTTCCTAGGCTGTAATCTTTGAGAGGGAGCTCTGATGGCTGAGTGGGTAAAGGGTTGCACTGCCAACCCAAAAACAAGCAGTTCAAATCCACTAACTGCTCCACAGGACAGTATCTAATAAAAAAAAAAACACAACAAAAAACCCACAAGACAAAACACATCAATCTTCTGGGAGTAGGTCATCAGGTCTTTTGTTCACAGCCCTGCCAGTGGGTTTTAACTGCCACCTTTTCAGTTAGCTGCTGAGCACTTAACTGCGGCCCCACCAGGACTCATTAAATGACTGGAATACTGGGCCATATGCACAGAACATATTGTGAAGATGGCACAGGACCAGGCCAGGCTTAGGACTGTTGTACTTAGGGTCACTAGGATTTGGAGCTGGAGCCAGCTTGCTGACCCCTAACAACAGTATCCCAGTTAAAGACCTTGCTGTTATCCCAAGGTGCCATGGAGTTGGAGCCAACTGAGAGCTCACCCTCCAGCCAGTTTCAGAGGCAGTAAATCTCAAGGGAGGGGATTGTCCATCTTTCTCTCATGGAGCAAAATGGTAGATTCGAACTGTGTGCTTTCAACTGGCAGTGCAGCGCCTTACCTCTAGGCGTCCACTAATAGGCTCTACTAGTTTTTAAAATATACTGCTTATGTATGTCACTGTACAGACAGAAACTGAGGGCCAGTAAAATTAGGAAATGTGCCCAGCGTCGTAGAAGGGCATAGGCTTTGAACTCAGTCTGAAGGATGAAAGCCTTTGTGTTGACCACTGCCCAGCATTCCCTGCTGTGTCTCCCACCCCTCCTTTTCCTCCTTTCTGTTGACGACTTTCTCCTCATTTCTGGATTCGCCGCTGCTGGCCTTTGCTCTTCTGATGAAATGTTTCTGTTGCTGCGTCCACCCTCACCTCTTCTCCTACAGGCACCTTCTGGCTTTCCCTCTCTACCCCTGCTTCTTTGCTAACTCTCCCTGGAGGATGCTTTTGAGAAGGAAATGAGGTCCTGGGTTCCTTCCACACAGGCATTTCCTGCTGGATCATTGAGCCTCCCCTGGAGTGGCACCTGTCACCAGGTGCTCTGCCTTCTTGACAACCACGCAGAGGCCTGGAGAGCCCCTGCCAGGGAGACCCACAGCCCTGGGCACTGGGGCTAAAAGGCCGCTGGCTGCAGGGCAGCCTTGGGCTGGCATCTGACCTTTGTGGAGAGAGGGCGTCCTTAAAGGGACAGGGAGCTCTTTTCTTTGCTGGTGGCTGGCTGCCAGTACAGATGCCAGGGCTTTGAAGAGGCCATTGTTCTGGCAATGGGAGACTGGGGCCCAGACCGCCCAGTCTTTTCTCATTTCCTCATTACCAGCCCGTGTCCCCCTCTGATGTACAGCATGTCAAGTGTGGAGGATGATGAGCTTTTTAGTCTTCTCAACCCTAACCTCCTCCGCTACTGTCTGAAAGCTGTCTTGTCATCAAGGCTGAAGAGCTGAGCTGCTCTCACCCCCTCACCCCGGCTCCCTCATCCCAGGGTGACCACTCCACCAGAGACCCAGCGGCCTCACCAAGCCCCAGGTGTCACCTCATGAGTTGTTTACTTGTCCCAGGTGAGTGGAGAGAAGTGATATTACTAAAGGGTTTTTTTTTCCCTAGTTCTGTTCCTTGACCACCAGCACTATGGTCCCCCTAAGGTGTTTGTTAAGGGTGCAGATTCTTGGTTCCAATTCCAGAACTTCTGAGGCCCAAGAATCTGAGCATCAGTCAACTATCATAGTTTTAGACATTGGTTAATGGTTCCTGAACCTGACTGGCCTTCACAGTCATGTGGGGACCTACTGAATCAGAATATATGAACTGGGACCATGAGTTTGAGCAAAGCAGCTTCTCCTTAATGGATAAGAATGAGGATTCTGAAGCTAGCCTTCTGACTTTGAATCCTGTTTCCACCACCTATTGTGTGTGTGATGTTGGGTGAGTTTCTCAAATTCCTTGTGCCTCAAATGTTACCATCTTTAAAATGAGGGTAATGAGAGCATCTGTAATTGTATAGGATTAGAAGAAGCTGTTATCTACAGAGTTAGAACAGAATTGGCACAAACATTAATAGATGTAAATCTTGTTAACTGGTCACCCAGATTATTTGAATAATCTAATAGTGGCACAGTCTTCTGATTAAGGGAAACAAACAACCCCCAAGCAACTCAAACCCATTGTTGTCTTGGCAACCCTTCATCAGGTTTCTAATACTGTAAGTCTTAATGAGAAAAGACTGCCCATCTTTCTCTCTTGAAGCAACTCGTGGATTAGAACTGCTGACCTTCTGGTTAGCAGCCTTGTATTTTACATACTAAGACTACTAAGGCCACTGAGCCGGCAAACCACAATCTTTTGTGCACAGCTCAAGCTCAGTCCTGAAGAGTCTTTGTGGTTGTCCTGTGAGGGGACAGGTCTATCATTTGCTCTCATTTTCTCTGTGGAAGAGAAGAAAATTCCCTGCCCGATTGCTGCCTCCAGGCCATGTGGTGCTGATCATTAAAATGTTGTCACAGGAAGGGCCCGAAGCCACATCTATAAGCTGGCTGGCCTCTTTAGAGTGGATAGAAGCAAGAGAAAATAAGCTACATCCCAGAAATAGCTAGACATAAATACAAGGCATCACAATTACTGTCCACACTCAGCTCCATCCCCTGAGTTAAGTTTAACCCTGTGCAGCCTTCTGACCTCAAGGAAGGAAAGCACACAGAAGCGTGCATGGGAGGTGGGTGGTGTGCACAACCCAGGGTGTAACCGCTACCCCTGGTGAGTCAAACCGGGCACTACAGTTTAGCACGGATCCAACTGTTTATTTTGACTTCTTGGTTTTGTTCAACCAATACTTTCCTGAAAATTATCCTGTTGGACTACGTTTTTCCATGTTTAGTATCCAGCCCAAGGCTGCTCCTTTTTGTCCCTGTGCACTGATTTCTCTCTGCATCCATTAGCGTCTCATTTGTTCAGCTGCTTGTGAGCATGGCATTAGGTTGGAGACAGTCGGGAGAGGACAGCCAGAAATTATGCGGAGCTCCCTCTCATCTGTTTAAACCTGGGTGGGTGGAGCTGTCTTGAACTCCCCAGGGATTTCAAGGCTGGCCGGAAGACCATCAATCAAGAATTCTGATGCCCCCCAGGAGATGATGATATTTTGTGGATTCTGTTATCAGAGTTTTGATGAGTAAACGGCTAGATTATTTAGAAGGAAACAAGCTTGGCTTCTAGGGCACGCCATGTGGGTATTTTCCATCTTGATTACAAATGTCAGCACACAGTGACTTCGGCTGTGGGCAGAGTTTTCCTAGCATCCACTCACTCCCACATCTTGAACATATTTCACAAGATTTCCAGGAAGCATCACAGGGGCAGTTCTGTTCTTGGTGTTGTAGACTGTTGTCCACTGGGAGACCCTCCACCGGGATGGGCAGGAGCAGGGACTCAGAGGGTGAAGAAGCAGCATGGGAGAAAAGCTTGAGGAAATGCTGTCAAGAATATTGACTTGCTATTATGGAAGAGATCCCTTGATTTCTTGTGTCCTTTGCTGTTTTCGTTCCCTCCTCCTTAGGGGAAGCTACTGAGAAGGCCACTGATTAAGATGAGATGTAGTGGGTGAAGCCTTTCTGCTTTGGGGAAAGTTTTGGTTCTTTGGATTCCTTCCCCCTCCCCCTGAGCTGCCAAAAATAGAGAGAAGGTCTTTGCATTTATTTCTGGTTAGTTGGTTTTTGTTTTTAAATACACACAGCAAAACATATACCAATTTGAGAATTTCTGCATGCAAAGAGGTATATTTTTCCTGGGTAAATTTTTATGGGAGGAGATTACTCATCTTTCTCACACTGAGTGGGTATGAACCTTGAACCTGTCAGTTAGTAATTAGCATATGATCCTGTGCTCTTTTGTGCATGGGAAACTTGCTGTATGTCATTGCTACTGGACACTGTTCACTTGCAGATGACATCTCAGTTGGAAGATTCTTGTAGAATTCGTCTGGACCAATACAGAATTGGGAATGTGCAACCAACCTGTTAACTAGAAAGTTAATCACTTGAGAACCAGCTTTTTAAATGCTTAGAACATTTGTTACTATTTCAAACTCAGTTATACCGTCTGATATCAGCTTTCTGGAGAAATGCAGAAATAAGACTCTTCCCTGCCTTGCCTCAAATACTTGCTGCCCTGTTTGTTTTAAAACAAATCTCCTTTAGTCTAAGCAAAGGTCCCACATTGTGTCATTTATCTTGTAAAATATGATGTTCACAACTGGTACTCCGCCCTGTGTGTCTTCTTCCAGCCTTGTTCGCAGTGGGATTATTACCTCCCTTGCCTGGATTCTGTTGACGAGGCAGAAGCCCACTTTAGTTATTCTCACAGCCGCATTATAGTTTTGGTTTATGCTGAGTTTTGGGGTCTCTGTCCTCTGGTAACTCCTTCAAGCTTTAGGGGTCAGGAGCTTGATCTATAGCTCTCCTGATAGCAGGCAGACTGTAATGTCTGGGGTGCCCCAAGCATGGCTGAGTGACCAGTAATGTGTGGGCTATGGGACAGGAATTGGATTTTTATTAAAGCCATGTCTGTGATGATGTAAAAAAGATACTGGAAGGGTGAATTTGTGCCTTGCAGGATGTCATAGCAGATGCACGTGGGTGAGTCAGTGTCCCCAGCTTGCCACTTGGCTACTTCTCTGCTTAGTCATATCTCTTCTCTCCCTACTCATTTCCTTCCAGTCCCCAGTGGGCCATGCCAAAACACTTTAATGAAGTTTGGCTTACTGTTTGGAGAGAGAACTCCAGGTTGCTGAGTATAGCCGCCTTGGGGGTGGTTTCTCTGCAGAGACAGGATTCTATTGTGGGGGGAAAAGAACATTTAGAGGCAATGATTTGGTCAAGGGAGAGACCATAAAATGAGGACAGGGCTGGGTTGGGTTGCTCCTTTGTTTAACATGGTCGTCATTCTGTTTTCTATTTCATGTTCTGCATCCACTGAATTCATTATTCTTGCGCCATGCTAGTGCTGGTGAAAGGTGTAAGAAGATTGTGGGCGCTAGAGTAGGAAATGGCCTAGAGGGTTGTCTGTCCCGAGGCCTGCTGATGACATCTGAGGACACTCATAAAGTTAGACATTGGGTAAGATGGTCAAGGGCACTGGTGTCACCTAAGTGTTCTTAATGCCTATGAAAATGTAGGGTATGTTTTGGACTGCTGCTGTCAGTAAATATGCTAACCTGAATCATCCTCATCCAAAGAAAAGTAGATACTGTGTCCCTAACATGTAGGAGGACTGTCTTGGGAGCAGGGACAGAAACAGTTGACTGCCATTGGAGACAGCAGCTGAGAAGTTTGATACTTACTGCTGGGGCATAAATGGGGAAAGTGCATACCAGGTAAAGATGTCACTAACAGCCAGTTGCTATCAAGTTGGTTTCAACTAATGATGACCCCATGCTCTCTAGTGCAAGAAGCTGCACTTCAATCCCAAAGGCATGCAGTTCGAATCCACCTGCTGCTCTGCTGGAAAAGGATGGACAGTCTCTTCCTGTATGATTAACTGCCTCTAAAAACCCACTGGAGGGTCAGGTATGGGTCTGTTCCAGCTCAGTGGCATACAACAACAACAACAAGATTTTCAGTGGTTCAGTTTTGAAAATAAATAGACATGGTTTTCTCCCAGTCTGTCTCTGAGTAGAATTAAACCTTCAGCCTTCCTTTAACATTGTAGCTGTTTGCACCACACAGGTATTTTAAAGATGTCAGTTGATGTTAGGTGCCATCAAGTTGAACCTGTGAACAACAGATACCAGTAGATACAAATAGTCCTTCCACCCAGGAAGGATGCCTCTTAAAGGAGCTTGGGCATATCTTTAGAAAGCCAGCACTCCTCTCTTCATCTGGAAAGGGAAATCATGCACGGTCTTAGTAACTGTGTAGGAGTCCTCCTCATTGCTCTCAGGAGAGACCAGTCTGAATTAAAGAGGCGCATTCTCATATGCTATGGGAAATCAAGGCTGAAGTATTTCATATTGGTCATGAGGTTTGCAAATTTGCTCTGGTGCTTTGCATATTCCACCTGGGGTTGGCACCACTGACCGGTGCTCCAGGACACATTAGTATGGGGGCAGTGCCAGATGGCAAGTCCAGCTCCACTTGCACACACACCAAGAGCCCCCAACTGGGGATGGATGGGTCACGGATGTGACTATTTTCAACAAAACTCATTGCCACTAAGTCAGAGCCAATTCATAGCTGATCCTCTAGTGAGTTTTCAGAGGCTTTAAATTACACAAAAAGGGCTTGTTTGTCTTTCTACGGTGGAGTGCCTGGTAGATTCAAACATCCAGAGATGAGAAACTTTTTGATTGGCAGTGTAACTCCTTACAGACTATGCTACCAGGACCAGAACTCCCCAATTACTCCCTAATTCATCATGATTTTGCCCATCCACCTCTTTTACACAATGGTGTTTTCATGACATGAGCTCTGTTAGAGTTCAAAACACGTTCCCAATAAGTTAAAGGAAGACGAAGAAGCATCAAGTGGAGATGTGGGGATATTGTAGCCCAAGCTTCAGGCCGGTGGCAATAGAGACTCAAGATTTCTTCTTAAGTACAACATGGCAGTATCTTAACTGGGGCACCCAGAAAGCAGGCTTCCCTCTTTAAGACCTTAATCCAGGCTTAAGGAGAGGTCAGTTACCTCTGCAAAGAGGTGATTTGGGGGAGGGCTCAGTCTCTGCTAATACCCTGAAATGAACAAAGTGACTCCATAGTGTGGTTTCAGGGACCAGGATTTTCTAGAAATTCCGGCATGGTACTGAATTCCTGAACGTAAGATTAAACTTTTTCTTAAGCTCAGGGAACTTCCTGTTTCTTTTCTACTTATGTATTCCTGTGTGGTAATTAGAATACATCTTAAATTGGAAAGAGTCTGGCAAAGATGGAGACAGATTGGGAAGTGATCTTGGGGACAATCATTGCAAATCAGAATAGGACTCAGAATTAGAAGAAGTTTCACTTTGGTGCAGATGCAGCAGATATTGTCCAGTCCCACATGAAACTTGGGAGCTGGGATGGCCCTGAAGGTTTATCCCAAATTGATACAGAGGGTCAGATTTTTTTTACTAGTTTTTTTGACTAATCATTGGATGTGCTTGGTCTTCAGAGAAGAGGCATACTGTTGAGTGAAGCTGCTCCCTTTGGCCCAAAGCGATTTCCAAAGACAGGTCATCTAAAACCTGTCAGCTGCTATTATTCCAGTCAGCTGAGAAAGGAGTATGTAGTAGCTTCAGAAAAGAGAGACAGTTTTCCTCTGCAATTTATAGCGTCTGAAAACTCACTGAGGGTCACCTGTGAGTTAGAAATGAGTTGAGTAATTTAGGAAGATGCACACTAAGTTGTTAAGTGCCCCATCCAGTGGGTTCTGATTTATATACATCCTGTGTATAATGGAACAAAACAATGTCTTCACTGTGTTGGCTGTCGGCCTTACAGTCATTGTTACGTTGGAGCCAAATGCTAACAGCCATTATGTAAATTCATCTTGTTGAGGGTCTTCCTCTTTTTCACTGACCCTCTTCTATTGCCAAGACTTTCTCCAGGGACTAATCTGTCCTGATGTTGTTGTTATTGTTGTTGTTATGTGCCGTTGAGTCCCCTGAGACTCATAGCGACCCTATGTACAACAGCCCTAAACCCTGCTCTATCCCTTGCCAGTCTTACTGTCTTCGACACACCTATCCTCATTACCCCAGTGACGGAATAAATCCATCTAATCAAGGTTCTTCCCCTCCTGCACTGTCCCTCCACCCTCCCAAGCATAATGTCCCTCTCCAAGGACTGGTCCCTCCTTGCACTATGTCCAAAGTATGTCAAACGAAGATTCAGAATCCTTGCCTTCAAGGAGGAGCCTGGCTTCACCCTCTCCAGAATGAACTTCTTTATTCTTCTAGCAGTCCATGGTCTATTCAAAACTCTTCTCCAGCACCACAGCTCAAAGACATCAATTCTCTATCATCCCTAGTCACTGTACAGCTCTCTGACACATAGCATGCAATTGCAAAGACTATGGCCTCAATCCAGGTGTACCTTAGTCTCCAGCCTGCCGTCATTTCTCTGTAGTACTCTAGAGAGGTCCCTAACAGCTGTCAGAGGAGCTCTGGTAGCATAGTCTATAGAGAGTTGTGCAGTCTTTCTGGCTGTTTGAGTCCCCAGTGACTCCATGAGAGAAAGATGGACTGTCTCCTCCCATCCAACTTTCAGTCTCCTGAAAACCCACTGGATGGTCACCTGTGAGTCAGTTCCCACTCCATGACAATGACAATGCTCCAAGTTGTACTTGGCTTCTCATGCACATGTTTTCATTTTGTTATAACTCCCCTTGCATATGAGCATCTGACCTTATTCTGACTGATGGTATCGCACTTCTCCATGGACTCTTTCTGTAAATATAGTTAATTTGATTCATTTTTTTAGATCATTGTGCATATTTACTGCTTTTGCTGTTAAAAAAGATTTCTAAGGAATAGGTTGTTGGGCTCACAAAATTTTATCATTGTTTCTATCACCAAGGCAGTGTTTTTTTTCCCCAATAACTACATTATTTTCAACTTTTGGATTTAAAACATCAGTTATTTTCAGTGCTTCATAGTTGCATATTTGAATCATTTCAACTACAAGTTGGTATAAAAATATTAAATTTCTTAATCCTTGTCATTAGGGTTGATGTGTAAAACTGAAGAATAATATTGCTAACTGGTTTTCCTTATAGATCTAGTGATAGTTTCTTATCAGTGGCTGATTTCTATTTCAGGATAGATCTTGAAATGTTCAAGTGTGACATAAGATTGTGTAATCTAAATTTTTCATTTGTCCATTTCAGCTCACTTAATACACATGTTGTTGGGTTTTGTTGTTATGTGCCATTGAGTCGCCTTTGACTCATACCTCTGAGCCAGTCTCACTGACTCTGACACACCTACCCCGTTACTGCAGTTACTGTGTCAATCCATCTCATCTGAGGTATTCTTCTCCTGCACTGTCCCTCTACCTTTCCAAGCTTGATATTCTTCTCCAAGGACTTTCCCCTCCTGGCTACATGCCCAAAGTATACGAGATGAAGCTTCAAAATCCTTGCCTCCAAGGAGAAACTTGATTTCACCCTTTCCAAGCCCCTTAGTAGTCCATGGTATGTTCGAAACTCTTCTCCAGCACCACAACTCAAAGGCATCTATTCTTCTGTCATCCTTAGTCATTGTCCAGCTCTCTGATGCATGGAAAGTAATTGCAAAGACCAGACTTGTATTTTTCTCAATTGAGTTTCAATTGAAAAGAATGGAAATCTCGGAATATTTAATTGTGCTCATATAAAACTTGGGGAGCTCTGGTGGCCTGATGGCAAGAAGCTGCATTGCAATCCTGAAGGCCCATGGTTTGAGGCCACTAGTTGCTCCGCAGGAGAAGGATGTGCAGTCTCCTCCTGGGTGATTAACTACCTTTAAGAACCTGCCAGCGGGTCAGCTGTGAGTCAGTTCCAACTCTACAGTACACAACAACAAAAAACAGTTGTCCCATCAGAAGATAGGAATATTACATGGTTTAGAGTCAGGAAAGATGCGTCAAGGTTGTATCCTTTCTCCATACCTTTTCAGGCTGTGTTCTGAGGAAGTAATTAATAAAGCTGGAGTCTATGAATGAAAATGTGACATCAGGATCAAAGGTGGGTTCATCAGCAGCCTAATACAGATGACAGAATCTTGCTTGCAGAAAGAAGAGTTAAAGCACTTACTGAAGAAAATCAAAGAGTACAGCTTTCAATATGGGTTACATCTGAACATCAAGAAAGCCAAAATCTTCAGCACTGGACGAGTTAGCAACATCATGATGGAAAGAGAAAAGATGGAAGTTGTCAATGACTAAATTTTATTCAAATCCACAACCAAGAATGCATGGTAATAGCAGTCAAGAACTCAAAAAGATGTATTGCATGGGGAAATCTGCTGTTAAGGACTTCTCCACAGTGTTAAAGAGCAAGTGTGCCAATTTAAAGGTTAAAGTTGGCCTGATTCAAGCCATGGTAGTTTTAGTTGCTTCCTATCCGTGTAGAAATTGGACAATGAATAGGGAAGACTAAAGACTAAATTGGTGCCTTTCGGTTGTGGTGTTGGTAAAAAGGATTGAATATACCATGGTCTGTGAAAAGAACAAACACATCTTACTTTGGAAGAATTGCAACCAGTATGCCCCTTAAAGGTTAAGATGGAGAAGCTTTAGCTCACATACTTTGGGCATGCTAGTTCAGGAGGAGCTAATTCTTGGAAAAATGAATCATGCAGGGAAATATAGTGATCACTGAAAGAGGAAGATTGTCAATGAGATAAATTGATAAAATCACCTAACAGATGATGATGCAGGGTAGGGCAGGATCTGTTGTTCATGGGACCACTATGAGCAGTCATCTTGACAGCACCTAACAAACCAGCCATACCTATGGTACTGATGCTCTTCAAGCTCTCATTTCATTTTACACAGCTTCCAATTTCCCTAGATGTAAACTCACTCTGTCTCATGGTCTGATTGTTAATGGATGTTTGCAGCTGTTTCTCTTCATTTTGAGTTGTGTCACATCAGCAAATGACAGTCTCGAAAGATTTTTGCTTCGTCCACACCATTAGGGTAATACTGTTTGGAGTTGGCTGCTTTTCCCTGGTTGTATTTTGAGGCCCTTCCAACCTGAGGGGTTCATCTTCCAGCATGATACCGGACAGTATTCTGCGACTGGAAGTCGATTGCTAAATCCTTTTTCCTTGGCTGTTATTGTCAGGAAGCTTCCTGAAACCTTTCTACCATGCATGACCCTGCTGGTATTTTAAATGCCATGGTCTAGCTTCTAGCATTACAGCAACATGCAAGCCACCAGAGTGACAAACAGGTTACTATAATAGAAATTCTCAAGTTTGTCAAGGTTCTAGAACAGTGTACTTGTCACTACTAGTTATGTGCCTTATATCTTTTGACACTAACAGTAACCCTTCTAGCACCTCAGAATTTTCCCTCTTGAAAATTCTGAGGCAGTCACATGCGGAAGGTCGTGAAATAACAAGTAGAAGGTCATGCATTGAACTTGGTAGTTCTGTGGGTGGTGGAAGGAACACTAGACTAAGTTGTTTATGTTATTATTTAGGACCCCTCTATCTTAACTGGGATTGCCGGGGAAGTTTAACTGATTTAC
Organism: Elephantulus edwardii; assembly: GCF_000299155.1. Taxonomy (NCBI): domain Eukaryota; kingdom Metazoa; phylum Chordata; class Mammalia; order Macroscelidea; family Macroscelididae; genus Elephantulus; species Elephantulus edwardii. The sequence continues at coordinate 614,267 of NW_006399921.1, read as the reverse complement.
ACCATTAAGGCATGGTTATATATCTATGTTTTAAAGATACCCAGCCCTATGCTTGGTCTCCTGATAAAGGACACAGCTATTCATGGGAGCAGTTGCCCACATACTCCTTTTTCCTCTCCTGTTCCTGACTTTCCTTGTTGCACTGTTGCTTCATGCAAATAGAGACCAAGTGTAGTGAGACTGTTGAATGGCCGTTAATGCACTTAAAAAAATAAAAAGAAATACGGATTTATTTACATTTTTTCACACCAGATCTTTCCCATTTCCTTCACCCTCCCCCTCTTCACTCATCAAATTGTGAGACTTCCATATTCACCCCTCTGCTTCTACCCTCCCCGACCTTGGATCTTCATATCATTCTACAATAATGGTCTTAGATAATATTTGTCTTTATGGGACTGAGTTAGTTCACTTAGCATAATGCTCCCCAGTTCCTCCCAAGTTAGGTAGTAATTTACAAAATCATTGCTCCTAAAAATAAATAAATGAATGAATGAATGAATATATATATATTTAAAAAATCATTGCTCCTGCATGCTGTGTAGTATTCCATCATGTAAATGTACCATAATTTATCAATCCATTCAATTGTGGTTGGACATTTGGGCTGCTTCCATGTTCTTGTGAAGATGAATAATGCTGCCGTGAACATTGGTGTCTAAGTCTCCATTTGTGCCTCAGTTCTCATTCACTCGGGGTATATTCCGAGCGGTGGAATAGCTGGATCATAATGGAATTTCTGTGTTCAGCTTTTTGAGGAAGAACCAAAATGCCTTCCAGAATGGTTGTACTATTTTACAATTTCACCAACAGTGTATAAGAGTTCCTATCTTACCTCATCCTCTCCAACATTTATCACTTACTGTTCTGTTAAACTTTTCCACTGTCACTGGAGTAAGATGGTATCTCATTGTGGTTTTGATTTGTATCTCTCTTATTGCCCGTGATTTTTAATATTTCTTCATGTGTCTGTTGGCCATCCTAATATCTTCCTCTGTGAAAATTCTTTCCAGGTGTTTTACCCATTTTGCAATTGAGTTGTCAGTCTTTTTTCCTTGTGTAAGCCCTGTTGGATTCTGTAAACTTTTTATATGAGACCCTTGTCTGAGATGGTGTTGATACACTCTTAAGACCCTAGGCATCTTCAGCAAACTGGGAGGTAGAACAGAAGCATTAATGAGGGTAATAGTCCAATTAACTGGGATGTTTCATGAACCCATGATCCTAAACCTCCAAACCGAAGAACCACATCTCATAATGTGGTTGTAAATAAGAAGCCCCAGTAGTTACTTTTTTTTATTATTATCATTAATATAGCTATCACACGAATTTACCAGTGCACCTTGTTATAAGTGTACAACTTATTGACAATTACGTTAATCAGCTGTGCAATCCTATCCTTAATCAATCCAATTTTTCCATTACTGTAAATGGAAACCCAGTACTTCATAAAGGAGTACACTTCACAGTTCCCCTCCTCCTCCCTCTCTAGGTAACCACTAAGAAACTCTAGTCATTATTAATTTTCCAGTTCTTATGTTTTCACAAAGTGAAATCATGTAATAGTTGTCCTTTTGTGATTGACTTATTTCATTCATCATGTCTTCAAGTTCCTTCTATATTATTTTTTTTTAAAAAAAACTCCTCAAACTCACTACCACTGAGTTGGAACTGACCCACCAGTGGATTTTCAGAGCCTGTAATGTAAGTTGATTCGGAGGAGATTGCCCATCTTTCTCCCTTGGAGAAGCTAGTGGATTCAAACTGTTTACCTTTGGGTTGGCAACACAAATCCTTACCCACTGGGCCACTTTATTATAGTATGTATCAACATATTTATGCTTCATAGCTAAGTGTGATTCCTTTTTTATGTGAATTGCACATTTTTTCTAGCCATTTATCCACTACTGGGCATTTAGGTTGCTTTATCATTTGTTGTTGTTGTTATGTGCCGTCGAGTCGTTTGTGACTCATAGCGACCCTGTGTACAACAGCTCTAAACCCTGCTCCATCCTGTGCCAATCGCATTGCCTCTGACACACCCATCCTGATTACCCCAGTCACTGAATCAATCCACCTCATTGAGGGTCTTCCCCTCCTGAGCTGTCCCTCTACCCTACCAAGCATGATGTCCCTCTCCAAGGACTTGTCCCTCCTTACAACATCTCCAAAGTATGTCAGACGAAGCCCCAGAATCCTTGCCTCCAAGGAGTAGCCTGGTTTAACCCTCTCTAGGATGGATCTGTTTGTTTTCTTGGCAGTCCATGGTACATTCAATACTCTTCTCCAGTACCACAGCTCAAAGGCGTCAGTTCTCCTTCTGTCTTCCCTAGTCATTGTCCAACTCTCTGATGCATAACAAGTGATTGCAAAGACCATGGCCTATATCAGGTGCACCTTAGTCTCCAGAGAGACACTGTTGCTCTTGAGTACTTTAAAGAGGTCCCTAACAGCAGACTTTCCCATCGCAGTACGTTTTTTGATTTCCTGGCTGCTGGTGCCAAGAGTGTTGACTGTGGAGACGAGCAAACTGAAGCTGTCAACAATCTCAATCTCTTCACCATCCATCCTAATGCTGCCGATTGGTCCAGTGGTGAGGTTGCCTTGAGTAGGAATTTATTTGTACCAGAGTGAGGTAGTGAATTAATTTTAGCACATTTTCAAGTATTTGTTGTACATTTGAATGTCTGCTTTGGTGAAATGTCTATTCAAGTCTTTGACCATTACATGACTAGATTATTTGTCTTTTTCTCATTAAGTTCTCAGAGTTTTAGAAATTTGTGATTAGGTTCTTATGATTGTATGGTTTCCAAACATAATTTCCATATGACAGCCTGTCCTTTGTTTTTTTTTCCCTTATTCTCTTTTCATTTTATGGTATTTGTATCAACAAAATAGTTTTCGTTTTTGTGATATCCTATTTGTTTGTTTCTGTTACTTGTATTTTTGTTATTACATTGGGTAAGCCCAGCTGTCTGGCTATGCCCAGCAGCCTATGGGTCAGTTCCTACTTGAAAGCACATAACCACAACATTGTAAATGGAATTGTTCTCCTCATTTCTCTTTCAGATTTCTCCATATAGATCTCCTTGGGTTTATACTGCATAAAGTTCTTGGATTTATAAATGTATGCCTTTTGTCTGACTAGGGAAGTTTTCTGACCTTCCCCTACCTCTCCCAAATATTCTTTCTATTTCTGTCTCTCTCTCTCATTTCTTCTGCAATTTCCATGTTGCATACACTAGTTCTTTTGTTGCTGTCTCATAATTCCGTTAAATTGTGCTCAGCCCTCTTAAGTGTCCATTTTTGTTTTCCTTCTGTATCTTTAATTTAAATTCCCTTATTGTCTAATTCATGAATTCTTTCTTCAGCTTGGTTAAAGCTATTGTTGAATCATTTCAGCTTCTCATTGTGTTTCTCATTTCAGTTTTTGCCCATTTTAGTTGCAATATTTCTGTTTAGTTTCTTTCCATCTCTTCGGTTTATGTTCTGATATAGTTCTTACATTATTTTCTGCATTTGTTTTTGATCTTTACATATATTTTCCTAACTTTTAAAGAATGTTTAATGTTGTAACAATGTTCAGTATCCCTTGTTCTCTTCAAACAGCTGCTTCTTGGACAATATACAGGTTCCACATGAGCACAATTAAGTTCTGAAATTCCCATCCTTCACAATGTTATTCATAATCTGTTATGATCCACAGTCAAATGCCTTTACATAGTCAATAAAGTACAGGTAAATATATTTCTAGTATTCTTGGATTTTGACCAAGATACATCTGACATCAGCAGTGGCATGCCTGCCTCAATCTGTAACCTCTTCTTAATCTAACTTGAACTTCTAGATTTTAAAGTTATTTTCAGGAAGATTTTATTTGCATATAGTATTGAGGATATCTAAGTATTGGTGATATGCATGTAGTGTTGATGATATCTACTCAGTCACCAGTGAGCTCAAGTGGCTTAGTGGCAAGGGATTGTGCTACCAACACAAAGGGATATAGTTTGAATCCATCAGCTGCTCCATGGGAGAAGGATGGGAAGTCTACTCCCATGTGCTTGATTATCTACCTCAGAAAACCCACTGGATAGCCAGCCAGCTGTGAGTCACTTCTGACTTAGGGGCACATAACAACAAGATTGATGACATTATTTGATAATGTCTACATTCTGTTCAATCACTGTTCTTTGGAATGAGCACAACTATGTGGCTCTTCCAGACTGCCATCCAGATAATTGTATTCCACGTTTCTTAGCATAGATGAGTGAGCACATCCAGCCTTGTATTCTTTCAATTCCTGGAACCTCATTTTTCACCACTGTGTTCAGTACACCTGGACTTCTTCCTTCAGTAGCATTGGTTCTTGATCATATGCACCTCCTGAAATGGTTGATCATCAGCCAATTGTTTGGGTTCAGTGACTCTTCATTTTATCCATCCATCTTCTGATATTTCCTATGACATTCACTGATGGAGTTCTGGCGGTGTAATCTGCAGAAAGCTTTTAGCCCAAAGACTCCCCCCTCTGACAGAATCCACCATTGGCTTTTCAGGAGAAAGATGGACAGTCACCTCCTGTGAGATTCACAGCCTTGGAAACTCACTATTGGATCATCCAGGAGTCAATTCGGACTCAGTCACATTGAGAGAGAGAAATGGCATTCAGTACTTGGCACATAAAACCTTTCAGTTTGCAAGTAGAGGCTTGAATTTGTCCTTCACTTCTTTCAGCTTGTGAAAAATGGAGCATATTCTTTATTGATTTTCTAACTCCAGCTCTTTGCACATCGCATTAAAATATTTTCCTTTGTCTTCTCTAGTTATCTTTTAAAATTTTCTGTTCAGCTCCTTTAAATCTCCCATTTTTTCTATTAATTTTACCTTCTTTGTTTTAGAGCCAGTCTCAGAGTCTCTTCTGACATCCACCTTTTCTTTCTTTCTTGTCTTTAAAGTGAACTTTTCGTTTATAATGACCTTGATTTCATCCCACAGCTCATCTGGTTTTTAGTCATTAGTGCTCTATTTCATTTCAGTCTATTAGTGCTCTACCAAATTTATTCATGAAATGATTTCTAAATTCAGGTGATGTGATATACAGTCAAGGCAGTAGTTTTACTTCTATTAGCTTATTTTCATTTTCTTCACTTTCATCTTGAATTTGCATATGGGCAGCCGATGATATTTTCTACAGTTAGCCCCTAACCTTGTTCTGATGATATTGAGCTTTTACACCACCACCTCTTTCTAACAAAAGTAATTAATTTGATTTGGTAAGTGTATTTCATCTGGCAAATTCCACATATATAATCACTGTGGTTTTTAAAAGTATTTAGAAAGTGTAACTCATTGATCATACATTTTTGGTATGATTGCTAACCTCATTGATATCATGAGGACCATGTTTTTCAATCACCAATTTTTCTTTGCTTCTAGCTTTTATTTTCATCACTTATTATTATTGATGCATCTTTATTATGTTCTTGATCAATTTCAAACTGCAGAAATTGGTGGAAATACTTAGTGTCTTTAGCTTTCATGGTTAGTGAGTAAACTTGAAGACTTGTCTTCTTCCTATGTGTATGAAAATTATCCTATCATGGACAACACATTTTACATTCTGTGTTCCAGTTATTAATGGATATTTTCATCTGTTTTTCCTAATTTTAAGTAGTGATGCCATATCAGCAAATAAAGGTCCTTCATTGGCTGTTAATATTGAGGATGTCATTAATGTCATTTCTACTTAGAGAAGGCAGCTCCTCTTCAATAACATTTTTTAAAATTTTTCATTGTATTTTAGTTTTTAATTTTACACTAGTTTATTTACAGAAGTTGAATACATTGTTTTTGAGAACAGATTCTTTCCATTTCCCTCGTGCCCCCCCATCAAATTGTACAACCCCCTGATTAATCTCCCCTCCCCCTGGATGACTCTGCTTCCACCCTCTCCCACCCCTCTTGGATTCTTATACTTATTCTACAATAATGGTTTCCAGTAACATTTTTAATAACTTCTGAGGGCTTTATTTTTCAGCGTTCTATTAGATAACATTCTTCTGATATTTATAAAGTTTTCCAGTTTGGCAATAGCCTATTTATAAAGACTGTTCTATGCACTTCTAATTGATCCTTTTTTAGAAATCTAAAATTAATGATTAGAACTATTTAGAAAAGAAAAACTGATACTTGAAAATTACTATATGCTTACCAACAGGTAGTTATGTCAAAGGAATCTATCTAATCTATTTAGAGTTTTAAGAAAATTGGGATTGTTTGTATGAATGGTGAAATAGCCTCTAAATAATGAATAGCAGAAGCCCTAGCCTCTGAAATTGTGTCCTGCATGGCCTAGAGGGAGGATAGGTATTTTCACACTGCTGTGTTGTGTTTGGCTAGGGAAGATATTTGCACTAAAATACCTACATGTATATGTTTTAGTTTCATCTAAATGGTGAGTAACATAATTTAGCTATTGATATGTCATTGAGCAACAGGCTTTTGGAGCTTTCTGAGTCATCAACTACCTCGCTCCATCCTTCTGTCCACTTCTCTTGCTTCAGGTTTTAATTACATAGACATTATTGCTCCTCATGTGAGAGATGCAATATTAATGAGAGGTCTTGGGTTACAGCTGGGTTGGAAACAATCAATACATCCATTTAGACGTCCCGACCAAGCTTCTATGATTTTGAAGTATGGTACTCAGGACAGAATGGAAATCTGGAACACCAGTTCTCTCATATTAATGATACATGAACTGTAGACAATGTCTTGAGCGCTAGTTTTAAAATTACTTGACAGGGACTCGAGCACTGATGGCCATAGTATACTCTTTTACACTGTTAGGACTAAACAGTTGAGTCACAACAGGACTATTATAGTAAAAGACCATTATTATAAAGGGCTAAGGAAAGGTTTACACACAGAATTTATTCTAGGTGGTTACCAGGTATGTGAAAGGAGGGAGTAAAAATGAAGAAATAGTTGAGTGAAGGGTAAGGACTACAATATATTGATTATTATAATTAACTATATAAAACTGGTCCAATTAATGTTATATAAAATATATGAATGAAATTATAATTACAATATTATAAAACAAAATAAAATGATTGTAAATTGCCCTTCTCATCTTTTTAATTCTTTGCACATACATACATGGACCTCTCTAGTTAATAATTTGGCTTTGTTTGTCTTCTAAACTTCCACGAATTATGTGTTTATAAGCCTCATTGCTGCTTCCTTGCCCTTTCTCCACTCCTAACCCATGGGAGCGCCCACCCACATTTTCCTCTTCGGGGTTTGGTGTGAAGATTTCATCCCGTTTTAGTACATGCTGCCGTCTGGTGTGGGCCTGTATAACTGTTTGAGTCACAGGAAGCTGTTATCCCATTCACCCTAACACCTTTGGGACATATGTGTCTTACTGATTGCATCAAAATCCTTATTACCTTAATTTTTTTTTCTTCATTTCAGTCAAAGTGCCTGCTATTACTTGAAACATAGCCTCAAAATGGAAAATAAATCTATCTTGAAATGGCTGATTACATTCACTTGATAGAGGCAATAGCAGAAAGAATGCTGACTTCTTGAGATTACTCTTGGTTTCTCTGTTTATTTGATCTGAGTAAATTATTTAATCAGAGATACTCAGTTCTCACACCTGTTAAATAGAGTTGATGTGAAGATTGAATGACAGAATACATAGTAGATCGATAAAAAAACCTGTGTCTTGCTTGTGTACTCTAAATATGTTTTTACTGTAACATAATAAAATACTCTTTTATTATTACTGAATAGCTTAAGAGCAGGGCTGATGTCATACATATTTGAGGGGTTTTTTTGCTTATCTGTTTAGCTCCTAGAGCAGGGGGCTCTGGTGGTATAGTCTATAGTCCACTGCATTGCAAACATAAAGGCCGGGCACCTCTGGGGTTTGAATCCACCAGCAACTCTGAGAAAGAGAGAGATAGACAGCCTCCTTCTGTTATGATTTACAGTGTTGGAACCCAGTGGAGGGTAACCTTGAGAGGGAGAACCAGGTTTGAGACAGAAAGTCCAATCAAACAGGAAAATTTTAATATTAAAAATAATTATAAAAAAAGAATTATAAATCAATAAGAAAATAGAAACAGCTCCCATGACTAGGACTGAGGCAGACTCTGACAATGGACCAGCTGTTAAGGAGTCTCCTCATCTGTTGTTGTTGTTGTTATGTGCCATCGAGTCGCTTGCGACTCATAGCGACCCTATGTACAACAGCCCTAAACTCCACTCTGTCCTGTGCCAATCGCACTGTCTCTGACACTCCCATCCGAATTATCCCAGTCACGGAATCAATCCACCTCATAGAGGGCCTTCCTCTCCTGCGCTGTCCCTCCACCCTCCCAAGCGTGATGTCCCTCTCTAAGGACCGGTCTCTCCTTACCTAGGGCTAAATGGAGAAGGTCTAACTGTGTCCTACTGTATGGTTACCTGGAGCTTCATGCTGGGCCAGATAATCTGGAAACTGCTCATTGAAGTCCTGGTGAGATTCAGCTAAAGGCTGGTGACCCCTATGGAGAAGCATTAGAACTCAGAGGAAAAGTTTCTGCCTCTGATAGTGTCTCTCCAGCATCTCTGATAAAGCTGTGCCATTTGGCAGAGGAGAAATGTTTGCAGGGTACAGCTCCAACATCATAAGACAGAACAAAAAAGGGTGAATTTGGAAAAAAAAGAGACATTGATAATGTGTCCAAATAGGAATAGCAGAGCTGGCTGTTAGAGATTAAAAGCAATTATGATTATAGCAGATTGTGGTTAAGTGCCTGTTGCATAGTAAGTGTATGGCATGGCATAACCTGAATTTTAGAAAGAATTCTGTGACCTTAGACATGGACAGACTTTTGATCACCAGTTTACCTTGTATATCTGATGAGATCAAAGTTGTGTGAGGGAATAAAATGACCTATGTAAAAACACGTACGTCAGGACCCGCTGAATGGTAGATTCTTAGTAAATGTTAAAGCTCCCCTTCCTCTTTCTTCTTTGACATGCTCACACATGTCACACTTCTTTGACACACTTCAGTCATCTTCTGGCTGCTTTGCTAAAGCATTTTTACTTGCATGTTGATTAGCTAAGTTTGCTTCTATTTGTTCCTCATCTTCCCTCATAATCATAGTCATAATCACTTCCTCATAAAAACATGAAGTATCTGGAGTGCTTCCTGTATGAAAAGTCTTGTTTATCTTGGGACAGTAGGATTCAGACATCAAACAAACCTTTCTATTTTGGCCCCACTGCCTCTCCTCTCATCCTTGTCAGCAATTATCAAGCACCTGGGTATATATGATACAGTGTAGGTTCAAACCTCCCTTTTATAAATTGTGATGGAACAGGGCTGGGCTGAATGAGACTGTTTGGTTCAATTGGATTTGCAGGTATACTGTAACGTCTCTCTCTTCCTTCTAATCTCTCCAGGGTACTCTTTGTCAATTGCTTTTGGTACTGCACATGACAAAACCCCCCAAAAAAGTAGACTCAGTTGTTCTTATCTCCAAGGGGGAAAGTTACATTCGGAAAAAAGATACTTTCTCCCTCAAATTCCCAGATTCATTTACCAAAAAACAGCAGTTTGGGAATTAAGGCACCAAATAGCTCAAGCTGTTGAGAATGTGGAAATTGAAGCCAGGAGCATATGTTCCTCCTGTAGACGCCATTAGCTTTGTTGTGATCAAGAGTCCACGCCTGGACTCAGTGGTGAATCTTAGCGTTTGGGCTGTTACATTTGGAGAGGAAGTATGGATGGCTCACTGTAAATCTAGAAACACTGCTTGGGAAAAGGAGCCTGCTTCAACTAATGGAAGGTTACCAGCACTATTTATATGCAATGGAATGGTCAAATCTGTCAGATTCAGTTAAGGCTGACTAGACTTCAGATGTGTGTCCTACTGTTTTATTAACCATGTAAAACCAATATGACAAGTGGGTTACAAGTTTTAATAGCCCTACAGAAAAGAGGAGACCTGGTCCTCATGGGGTTTCCACAGCCATAAATCATTAAGGAAATAGACTGCCACATCCCATGGAGTAACTGTTGTATTTGAACCACTGACCTTTTGATTGGCAACTAGGTGTTTTAACTACTGTGTCATCTACTGTGTCTCTACTAACCCTGTACCAATAGACAACATCATGACAGATGAAGAAAAAATTGAAGTTGTCCATGACTTCATATTCCTTGGATCCATAATCAATACTATGACCACAACAACCAAGAAATCAAAAGGCATGCGATGCTGGGAAAACCTGTTGTCAAGACCCTCTCCATGAGCAAGAATATTAGTTTAAAGACTTAGGTGTGCCCCATCCAAGCCTTGGTATTTTCAGTTGCTTCCTATGCTTCTGAAAATTGGACTCAGGTGGAATAAGGAATACCCAGCAAGAACAGATGCCTGTAAGTTGTAGTCTTGGTGAAGACTGTTGAATGGCTGTGGACTGACTTCCAAAAGAATAAATAAGTCCATCTTGGAGGAACTGCAACCAGATGCTCCTTGGAAGCAAGGATGGTGAAACTTCTAATGTGCTTTGGGCGTCTAATGAAGAGGAGCCAGCTTAGAAAGAGGTATGTGAGGGAAGACAGAAGGCCATCAAAGAGAAGACCCTCAGCTTGGTTTGAGCTAGTGACTATTGCAGTGGAGCATGGCAGAGATCGTGAAGATGGCACAGGATAGGGCAAGGTTCTGATACGTTGTCTGTTGTGTCACTGAGTGGTAGTTAATGGCACATGGTGTCAACAACAGCTACTTTTTACTGTGCCTTTTCCCAAGGACTGGAGCCTCCTGACAGCATTCCCAAAGTATGTGAGAGGATGTTTCATCATCCTTACCTCCAAAGAGCACCTTGGCTGCACTTCCTCCAACAGAGATATATTTGTTCTTTTGGCAATTCATAGCTAATGCAACAGTTTAAAGATATCTTTTCTTCTTTGGTCATCCTTATTTATTGCCCATCTTTCAGATGTTTGATAAGCACCTGATTGCACTTAATTCAAGGTTGACAGTCCATGGGTTATTCCATATTCTTCGCTAACACCACTTGCTAACTCAAAGACATCAGTTTTTCATAGATCTTCCTTATTCCATCTGGGTCCAACTTTCAGATGAATAGGAAACAATTGAAAATATCATCGCTTGAATCAGGTATATCTTAATTTTTAAATTAACATCCTTGCTCTTTTTTTTCTATAATTATATTTTATTAATTTTCATAAACATTTACAGAGATTTTGGGTTTCCATTCATTCATTGTTGCACTATTCTCTCTACCCTCCTCCC
>NW_006399921.1:592399-601265 GCF_000299155.1 Elephantulus edwardii | reverse complement strand
TATTCTGTAAATTTTTGTTATGAGTCTCTTGTCTAATGGGAGTAGCTGTATTGGAGATGGTGAGATTGGCTCAGGATAGGACAAAGTTCAGAGCTATTGTGAGCCACTATGAGTTGCAGGTGACTCGACAGGCATATAACAACAACATGATGCTGTTGTCTGTTGGTTCCGTGGTGAGTATCTTTTTTTCTTGATGTTGAGATGGAATCCTGGAATCCATATTAAAGGATGTAGTCTTTGATCTTCCACAGCAAGTGTGCCAAGTCCTTTGCACTGTATGTCAACAAGTTTGTTTTGTCTGCATAGCACAGGTTGTTGATGTCTGCTTCCAATCCTGATGAGTTCAGAGAAAGTGAGGGCTTGACACAGTGACTGTGACAGTGGATTTGACTGAGCATGGTGGAGATGCTGAGAGTGGTGCAGGGTAGGGCAGGCTTCTGATCTCTTGTTCATAGGGTCTCTGTGAGTCATGGTCGACCCAACAGCAATAAACAACAGCACAACTACTCCTTAGGTCTCTCATCCATAAAACAGGGCTAGGAATTATTTGTTTCTTAATGTTGGTAAGATTAAATGAAGTAATTAATAACAAGGGCTTAGCAAAGTACCTTGCACATGCAAAGTATTATTTTACTATATTACTAGGGTAAATTTGATTTTTTTGTAGCTCAAGTGAGACATTTCTGCTCTTGAAAGAAAGGCTTGCTTTATATAGCTCAGAAGATATAGTCCAAATTCTGGCTTATTAACTAGGTACCTTTTGTGCTAATTAATAAGATCCACTCTGGGAGGAATAGGCACTGAATATTTTGATGATCGAAGAAATTCCAGGCTCTTAACAGCTTTGCAGGAACTGAGACCTTCTTTAGATCCAAAGTCAGTTGAGGTTTTCTGCATATTTGTCTTCTCACCAGAGATAGCTTTTCTTATTTTTTTCAACAATAGCTTTTTTAAAAAAAAAAAAAACCACAAAACTTAAATGATGATAATAATAATAATAACAACTTTCATTTATTAGACAGATACACATCAAACGTAGTGATAAGCACATTGATAAAAGTTTACCTCGTTTAATCTTTGTACAATCTGCTACATGTGTAACATTCTAAACGTTGAGAAATCTGAGACTTAGTAAGATTATTTTTTGAAGGTCACAAAATGAGTAATTGATAGAACCAGGATTTGCCTTCTAGTCTGTATGAGACTCAAGACTGCACTTTAAACCCATTGCTATTACTCTAAACCATAAAATACTGACAATACAGAGATGTGGTATTTGGGTATGTTGTCAGGAGGAACCAATAGAAGACATCATGCAGGGAAAGATGGAGGGTCAGAGTAAGAGAAGAAGACCCTCAATGAGATGGATTGACACAGTGACAGTTACAATGGACTCAGACATGTCGGAGATCATGCGGATGACACAGGATAGGGCAGGGTTCTGATCTCTTGTTCAACGGGTCACAGTTGACTCAGTGACACCTAACAACAACATGATTTAAAGGACCTGGGTGGTTCATGTTTTTTCCAAATAGACACAGAAATGTGGAAGCCAGGCTGTTTGACTTCATCTAGCCCTTCGCCTGATATCTTAGTAGAAAACAAGACACTCAGTGCAAAGATATTTACTGAGTCTTCCTGTGCTGTTCTCAATATTCCTACATGCCAGAAGATCATAAAATAATAGCTCTAATCTCCTTAGGGAGATAGAACTGATAGAAGAGCAGAGTCAACAAAGGAATTCTGAATTGCAAGGTCTTGCCTATAAATGGAAAGGTAGCCACTGTCTTTAAGTTCTTTCAGTAACCTTTTGAACTTTATCTCATCATCTTTTCTACAGTGTTAGGGAGGAAGTAGGAAGTCCTGGTGGCCTACTGGGTAAGGAGTTGCACTGCCAACCTAAAAGGAGGCAATTCAAATCCACCAGCTCCCCTGAAGAAGAAATATGGGCATTCTCCTCGTGGGAGAATTTACAGTCTCTGAAAACCCACTAGAGGGTCAGCTTGGAGTGGGTTCATGCTCGGTGACAATGAGGTAGAGCAGGTGGGGAGTAACTATGTATCTGTGACCTCTTCAGTTGGGAAAACTGAATCTAACATGTGGATGAGTAGGTAATTTACCCTGGGTCTGTAAGCTAGAAAGCAGCAAGGCTCAGCTTTGAATCTGGATGTGATTCCAAAGTTCAAGGTCTTTCCACACAGTAGAACTGAAATAGTAGAAGCAGATAGGCTGTTGCAGGTGAAAAAAGGCCAGACAAGGAGAGTTGGATAGAATTTGGGTAGTGTAAATGTCCCAGACATTCCGTGCCTTTTTACTTTTTCTTTGGAGCTAGAATTTTTCTAGATAATTGAGATGAGGTCAGAGTCCAAACTAGTCTGCTTGCTATGTGCAGTGGGGCTATCATGCAAGCAACAAAAGATGCATACAGAAACCATTGCAGAGATCTTTCCAAATTTGAAAGTTTAGTGCTCCCCAGGTGAGGATTTTTGCCAACAGAGGCTCTGGAAGTGTTAGTCTAGGATGGTTCTCGTGAGCAGGATGCACGTTCTTGTGAGCAGGATGAAGATGATGGAGCAACCATATAGTTTTGTCCTTTGTCAACATCCAGGAACATAGAATGCATGATGCTGCTGACTCTCTGAGGTGTGGTCCTGGAACATCAGCATGATAATCAGCTGGGAGTTGATTAGCAAGGTAGATTCTTTAAGAAAATAAGTCGTTTTTATTTATACTAGTTTATTTACAAAATTTGAATACATTGTTTTTCAGACCAGATTCTTCCAATTTTCCTCACCCCCATCAAGTTGTTCAACCCCATAATTAATATCCCTTCATCCTTCTGCTTCCACGTCCCCCTTGGATCTTCACACTCATTCTACAATAATGGTTTATACAGTATTTGCCATGGTGGGACTGAGTTAGTTCATGTAGCATAATGCTCTCCAGTCTCTCCCAGGTTAGGTAATAATTTGCAAAATCATTGCTCCTGCATGCTGCGTGGTATTCCTTTGTATGAATGTATCTTAATTTCTCAATCCATTCAATTGTGATTGGACATCTGGGCTGTTTCCATGTTCTTGTGATGGTGAATAATGCTGCAGTGAACATTGGTGTACAAGTCTCCATTTGTGCCTCAATTCTCATTTTCTTAGGGTATATTCCAAGCTGGCTCATATGCAATTTCTTTGTTCAGCCTTTTGAGGAAGCGCCAAACTGCCTTCCAGAATGGTTATACCATTTTACAATCCCACCAACAATGTATAAAAGTTCCTATCTTGCCACATCCTCTCCAACATTTATAACTTGCTGTTCTGTTAAATTTTTCCACTGTTACTGGAGTGAGATGGTATTTCATTGTGGTTTTGATTTGCATCTCTCTTATTGCCAGTGATTTTGAGCACTTCTTCATGTATCTGTTGGCCATTTGCATATCTTTCTCTGTGAAAATTCTTTGCCCATTGTGTAATTGTGTTATCAGTCTTTTTCTTGTGGAGACCCAGAAGTATTCTGTAAATTTTTGTTATGAGTCTCTTGTCTGAGATGGTATTACCAAGTGTTTGTTCCCAGTCAGTAGCTTCTTTTTTCAACCTATTTTTGATGGACACAAGGATTTAATATTTAGAAGGGCCCATTCATCAATTTTATCCTCTTCAGATTGTGCATTTCTGGCTGTATTTGGCAGTCTCTTTATACCGTAGGCTAGGCCTTCTAAGCTTGATCCCAGTTTGTCTCTTAAGAACTTTATGGTTTGGGGCTTTAGTCCCAGGTCTCTGATCCACCTTGAGTTGATTTTTGTGTATGGGGCGAGATGTGGGTCCTGTTTTTCAGTTTTCTGCAGGTGGAAGTCCAGTTTTGCCAGCATTATTTGTTGAAGAGGTCATTTCCCCATTTGATAACTGATTTTATTGTTGAGGAGAAGTTGACCATATATAGCTGGTGTATTTCTGGGTTGTCAGTTCTTTTCCATTGGTTGGTGTGTCATTGTACCAGTACCATGCTGTTTTGGTTGCTACTACTGTGTAGTACTTTTTTAGGTCAGGGAGTGCTTTGCCTCCCACCTCATTTTTGTTCTCAGAAGTGTTTTGCTTATTCAGGGTCTCTTCCCTCTCCAAATAAATTTGACAAAGCAAGGTAGATTCTTGAGCTCTACCCAATAATCATTTCATACAGGTGCATGTATATAGAGTACTGAACTCTGTCCCATAGGATTTTCAAGGATGTACCTTGTGTAAGCAGATTGTCAGGCTCGTCTTTTAGGGCTCCTCTGGTGGGTGGGGTGTTTAATAATTTGTACCACCCAGAAACTCAGCTTTACCCTTTGGTTGCTGTCAAGTGACTCCAGGTGACCATATAAAACTGTCCCATTGAATTTCCTAAACTGTAATCTTTACAGAAGCAGGTCTCTAGGTTCTTCTCTCATGGGGCCACTGAATGGATTAGAACTGCTCAGAGATAGTGTATCAAGTGCTTACCCACTGTGCCACCAGGGCTCCTAAGCCTTACCCTACACCTATTCAAGCACTGTATTTTTTACAAGATCCCAAGGTGATTAAATTTGAGAAGCATGGAGTTAACCATTATCAGTCTTGACCGCTGCTTGTTTGTTTTGGCTCAGTTTTGGACTTCCCCTGTTACGCCCCTCCACAACCACTGGTTTTCCAAGGCTTCAAAGGCATACTCTGGGTGTCCTTTTCATAGGATTCAAAGTCAGTGATCTGGAGCCTTAGCCACTCTCTACTAGGAAACCTTTTACCTTTCTGGGGCTCTGCATCCTTATCTGCCAGATGGAGTTAATACAAGACCTGCAGAGATGTTTGTTGTGGCGATCACATGGATTAATGTGAGTAAAAGTGCTTTGCAAGGCACCAATGGCTTTCTTGGTACTAATGTATCTTGGAAAGGGAAGACTATGCACTTCAGGTCTAATACTCCATTTCACTCAATAATCAGGAGACAAAGTAGATTTAAGAGGCTCAGCTTAGAGTTTGAAATTCACTTGGTTCTGCTTTATCATGAATACTTTAACCCAATGCCAGCTAATTGATTTCCAACTTGTAGGACAGAGTAGTAGCCCTATAGCATTTTCAGGGCTAGAATCTTTCTATTTATAATCTTTACACAAGGTGTTCTGGTGGCCTAGTGGTAGGAATCTGTGCTGCAGTCCCAAAGACATACAGTTCTAATCTGCCAGCTGACCCATGGGAAAAGAGATTTACTGCCTCTGAAAGCCCCCTGATACAAGGGTTTGTAAATTAAAAAAAAATTAAAAAAAAAAAAGAATGAAAGCCCCCTGAGGGTCACCTATGGGTAGGTTCAACCTAAGAGCAAACAACAACAACAATTTTTACACAAACAGACTGCCACATCTTTCTCCTCTTGAGTGGCTGGGGAGTTGGAACTGCAGATTTTTCAGTTACCAGCCATACACTTAACCACTGTGCCACCAGCTGCCTGTGTGTTAGTTTCTCAGTCTGAGAGATGCTATCCAAAAGCTCCCCCTGCCATTTTCTTGTGCGGCTTTTGGTCTTCAGCGTTGCCTTCTTCTCTTCTCTTTCTAAGGCTGAGGCAGTGAGAGCAGCTGTCATCTTCTGCAAGATGCAAGGCTCTATTTCGAGCCAGCCTCGTGCGCTTTTATTTAGTGTCACCTCCCTGATACAGGTCGACCTAATAGTCAACACCTGGGAAATAATTGGTGGCAGTCAGGGGAACAAACTCTCCCGGGAGCATCATCTTGTGTTTTGTCAGATTTGGGAGTGAAGAAGTAACGCCCGCAGCTCCAGTGGCTCTGTCTTCCAAGCTGGCATGAATAATTGAGAGCTGGCAAGCGACTGCACCAAAGAGTTGCATTATGTAAACCGGCAGGCGGCAGGCTGTGTGTGTGTGCGCGCGCGCGCGTGCGTGTGTTTGCGCGCCAGGGGGGTGCGTGTCTGAGTGTGTCTGTGCGCGTGCGTGCATGATCCGTAGAACAGCTGTAAATGAGAGAGAAAGGGAGCCAGGGCGAGGGAGAGAGGGACTTCTGTATGGTTACATAGCCACACCAAGTAACAGCCGCAGAGGGAGGTGGGAGAAAAGAAAATAAAGGGGAGTCGTGCTTAAAATTCCAGAGCTGTGCGAGAAACAGCAGAGAAAGGGAGTGCCTTCAGCTTATGAGCACCCTACCCCCACCCCCTTCCCCCTTTAGAAGCAGGGCTTTGAGATGGTCATGGAGGTGAGTGCCCTCCAACCTCCAGGGCCCCCCGCCCCCACCCCCACCTCCCTCACTGCCCAATGCATGAATGAATGAGTTCCTCTCTGCACTGCACTCTGCTACCGTTCCTAATGGCTTCCAGGTTAGTGCTCACTCGTACTGACGCTTGTATGTGTGTGTGCCTGTGTCAGTCTATCGTTGTCTCCTCGGGGGATTTTGTGCAAGGGGTACTTCTGTCCGGGGTAAGGCTGGGACCCTGGGTGGCTGTAGCAAGGACCTATCTGGTGTCTTTCCAGCTGGCACGGAGCTGCTCCTCCCCGTGTTCCCAAGCTGCTGGGAACACAAACCTTTCCAGGCAGTCTCAATCCGGAGTCCATGTTGTCTGCCTCTGTTCCTTGTTTGGGGGACCTGAAAGCAGGCTGCCTGACATCATGCTACAAAGATGCAACATCTTTTCTGTCCCTCGTGTTGTCTTTCTCCTCCTTGCTCCTTTCCTTTCTTCTGTAGTATTGTTTGAGCTGAGCTTTGGAGCCCTGAGGGGTGAGCAGGGTAGGGTGGAGGAAGGGGTGGGGCAGGGTACGATGGGGTACCCTTGACCGGCAAGACTTGGAGAAAGGAGGGTAGGGGATTGAATTAGTGGTGCGTCATAGAGAACTGGCTGGAGCTTTTAGAGAGGTATGGATAAGCCATGTGCTCCTGTTTCCAACACATCAGCTTAGCTCTACTAGGACCCTGGTGGAGGAGAGGCAATCAGAGCAGTGGTTAGAAAGGCAGAAGATGCAGGGCATCAGGGGTTACAAGTCCAGTGTCTCTCTCAAATGTGGGCATGGCTGCTGAATAGCATAAAAGGTCTGGATAGTGCTAGAGAAGAGGGGGAAGTCGATAGCTCCCCTGGCTCAGAGAAATAAAGGGTTTTGTTGATTCTTTGGCTCTGCTGGCATTTAGCTTAGGGATTTGCCATGTGTTTTGAGAAAATAGATATCCAGGGGTCGGGCCTTCCTCCCCCACACCTCCTCACATTGTTAGTTATTTGTTTGATTTAGGGAGCTGGGGGGTAGGGGAGGACTTGGAGCTTTCTATCTCTCTGGGTATTCAGCCAAGAAATTGGCCAGGGCTGCATGCAGTGCTCCCTACCTCTTTGTCTCCTCTGATAGATGCCAGCAAACTTTGCTTCTGTAGTTGCCTTTCACTCTTCTCCCTCCCCACCCCACCCTGCCCCGCCCCAGCACTCCACAGGTTAGAAAAGGTTGCAGCCTGAATGCAGTGTGGCCACCTTGAAAGAAGGGACTGTATTTATGGGAGGGCCCAGGGAAATTTGAGACCTCTGCTTGTAGCAGTTAAGAGTTAGTGTTATATCATAGATAGCTGTACCTGGTGGAGATTAGGGGTGAGTGGTGAGGAGAGAACGAACTATTACCTTTTAATGTGTTTAAACTAGTATAAAACCATCTATTAGGGAACTTTGGTGGCTTCATGGTAAAGAATCACACTGCCAACACAAATATATATCGTTCAAATCTACTACCTGCTTCGCAAAAGAAAGATGGGCATTCACCTCCCTTATGATTAACTGCTTCTGAAAACTCACTGTGGGGTCGGCTATGGGTGTGGGTGAGTTCCAACTTGGTGGTACACAACAACAAAACTATCCATTAAGAGAGGACATTTGAAAAATAAGAACCTTATTATCACATCTGGGTAGGTGGAGTCACCAGGCACAGATGCTGCCATTCTGTACCTGATGTGAAGGACAGCCCCTCCCACCTCTCTTGACAGTGGAGAACCAAACTTCCTGGAAAGACTTTTTGAAGGACCTGTATTGTTAGATAGACTCTGGCACTGTACGGGGCCACGTTGTAGATACTTGCTGCAGCCATTCAGCTCTATAGAGTGGACTCAGTTACAAACATTTAAATAGATAAGCATGGTCATGCTACAGTAAAACTTTACTTTGGACTTGGAAATTTTCATTTCATAGGATTTTCACATGTCACAAAAAATACCCATTTAAAAATGTAAAAACCATCATTAACTTGGGGGTTTTATGAAAACAGGCTATGGCTAGATGCTCTCTGCTGACCTGAGAGTAAGGTTCTAATGATCAGAAACCACCTTAGAAGTGAGAAGTGATCTCTTCAGAATAAGCAGCTTTAAGTGTGTGTGTGGGGTGGGGGTGGGTGGTTTAAATGTGTGTGTGTGTGGTTTTAAGTGTGTGGGGGGGGTGTTTGTGAGTGTGGTTTTAAGTGTGTGTGTGTGTGTGTGTGAGAGAGAGAGAGAACATATGCATAAGAGAGCTCTGCTCCCTGAGGAACCAGATAGGGAGTTGCACTGCTAATCCAAAGATGGCACCTCTCTGGTGGTTTGCATCTGCCAGTAGCAGCTCTGGGAAAAGATAGATGATCTCCTCCCATTTTGTTTACAGTCTCTGAAAACCTCCATTTATCTGTTACCCAGAGAGTGAGGGGACCAAGGGATAAATGGCAAACATTTCTTTTTTTTTTATTAATTTAGTTTATTTTTCATTTCAATGAACATCTACAGAGATTTTGGAATTTCATTCATTCATTCATTGTTGCACCCTTCTCCCTGCACAAACCCCTCCCCCCTCCCCCCCTTTGCTCCTCTCCTTGAAAAGCAAAAGAAAAACTCCCTCACTGGTACACAATCCCCCCCCTCCCC